>NW_006800412.1:425128-432449 GCF_000485575.1 Poecilia formosa
AAAAAAAAAAGCCCCCCAACAAAAAAAAAAAAAAAAAAGCACAGCATGGAAACTATCTGTGTTCCCGGGAATCACCTGACGGACGGGAAAGGGATTAAAAAAAATCAACAAAAGTTTTCTAAGGTTTCTTTCTCGAATAACTAAGACCGGCCCCCGACCAGAAAAGGGAACAGTTATGTGGCCCTCGCAAGGAAAAAGTTTGGGGACCCCTGGTATAGAACATGAATGTGTATTAAACTGCATCATTATATGCATAGTGCATAAATCCCCCCACCCCCCGGGGATTTGGAAAAGTCAAGAATTGTCCCCCAAAAGAGAAAATCATTGAAGAAACGTTTGCATTTAAATAACATCAATATGAAAAGGCAAAAGAAACAAAGAGCGAAATAAATCTGCCATTTATCTCAGAAAAAAAAAAAAAAAATTTAGGTCCCCCCACTATTGTTAGAACAATGGTTCAGTCCAACTTGAAGGAGGAGCAACAGCAGAGCTGAACGGTACCGGCTCCGTTAGAGCCGCTGGAGTGAGGAGCTAGCTGTTAGCTGCTAGCTATTAGCTGCTAGCTGTTAGCTGCTAGCTGTTAGCTGTGGCTCTGCAGCACAAATCAAAACCCTCCAGTAAGTAAATACTTAAAGCAAAAGACATGCGACACCTTTTACTTACTTTCACTGCTCAATAAGAAGAAATACATTAACCATAAAAATCAGACTGCAGCTTAGGCTTTGGCTGAATCTTGATGAGCTACCTCATTAGCAAAACTGCTACACTGCATAGACTTAAGCTTTTTTGTCAAACATCTCATTCATATTTAACTCTTAAACTTCTAGTTAATTAGAAGAGTTTGAAACGGGAGGGAGGGGCTGAGCAAGTGGACCAGCTCAGAGTGGGAGCTGAAAACAGGAAAAAAAACAGAAAACTGCCTTTATTTCTCACTGTCTTCAACGTAGAGCCTTTAAAAGCACAAAATAAAATCTGAATATTTTTCTATATAAACCCTGGTGCTTTCAGTGTTATGATACTTCCCAGATATTAATATCTATCTACTTATTTGTTCTCAGTCACCCAGGACATGCCATAATTAAAAAATGCTTAAAAATAAAGCAACTTATAATTTAAATAGCCCATAACTTGTATTAGGAGCCATTTCAATAAATCAATGTTTATGAGGAATTTTATTAAGAGCAGTTATTCATTAAAGCTTTTTTATTTAGGACCTTAAAATGTTGTAAAGGTGTAGCAGAAGTTAGATCAGTCAGAATGAACAAAACTCGTATAGAAGCAACATTTAAATTTTAGTTTTATTTCTCAATAGGTTGCTTACTGAGAAACACACATGTTTGATGTGCTTACTAGACATTTTTGGTCCTGCAGCTTGAATGTGGTTTAAAAACATTTTAAACCACATTTTACATTATATTTCTCTAACTTTGCCAACCCCCCCCCAAATTGGTCTTAAGAAATTTTCCTGTTTACGGTTCCCCCAATAATGAGACGGGATCTACGCCCTTGATTATATGGAAACTGAATGAGCGCTCGCTGACCCGCTCAAGACTCCTTTCCATGACTCTTTTTTTTGTTAGGTTTTCTGTGGCTGTAGTGGTCTGTATTTACTTGTGACCAGACAGGAAAGTGGGCTGTGAGAGTGGGAAGACATGTGGCAAAGGTCAACAGGCCGGGACTCGAACCTGTGATGGCTGCTTTGAGGCATGTGTCGCATTTTAACTCTGCGCTGCCGCCCGTCCATAATTGTTCAAAGCGCCATTGGCTACCAGTCTAAGATGATCCTGCAATGGGATTTTTGTCTTTGACACAAGACGGTATGAACACATCAACCTGATTTTGTATTCCATTCACATGCTGCTGTTTCTTTTAGAATTGTTTTTAATATTTTATTTTTACTTTTTAAAAGGCTCAATGATCTGGCACCTCTTTATCTTGCTGAACTTTTAGAACAATGTGTCCTGTGTCGATCTAAGCTCTGTAGACCCAAAGCTTTTGATGGTTCCCAGGAGCTACTGCACTCCCAGTTCCCCAGGAACAATTTTCCATCATGTAAGGTCTGATGTTGTCTTCTAAAAACTCATCTTTCAAAACATTCGTATAATCCCAGAGAGCGCCATCATTAGGCCAACCTTTGTTTACTGACTTCATTGACTTTTCTGTTAGTCTTTTATTTATTTTTGCCCTATAGTGTACCTGTGCAGCACTTTGTTTTTTTAAAGTGCATTATAAATATAAAGAAAAAAATCATGATGAAGTTGAAAATGTCAGGTCTGAATTTTAATGTGAACCCAACAACAAAGGGTCACAGAGATGCAACTGCTTTACAAGAGATTCACTTGAATGATTAAAGTTTTAAAACTACAGCGTGGAACAAATGGGGAAAGTACATTTTTCACCATATTCAAAATATGAGTATGGGAAAACTGCCTTTTCAAGATCACAGTGGCTGCTCTGTCTTGATTAAAGAGTGTTTACAGGGCAAGGCACTGTGATGATGAATGTGTTGAGTTTTCAGGGCAGGAGGGTTTTTGCTTCATCCTCTGTGCAGGATGTGGCTTCCTGCTGATCAACCAGGAGTTTTTCCTGGTGACAGACAGCTGACTCACTTTAAGGCAGGAACTGGTTCTCTCTGAGCTCTTTGTGAGGTTTTACCTCTGCAGCTTCTTTTAGCACTCATCTATGGCTTCTCTTCATCCATTTGCTTCTAAGATTCCTGACTCCTTTCTCTCCATCCCATGCCTCTTAGTCCTTTGCTGCTCCTCCTGAGAACCACTTGCCTGCAAACCATATGAACAACCACCTGCCTGTCCACCGTCAAACTCTGCACCACTGCGCCTCCATCCTGAAATAAAGAACAATTGTCTGCGCTGCGCACCTCCACACTGCTAACTTCAACCCTGGGGACCAACTTCCCTCTGGACTTCCACCATTTTGTGGAACTGTATTAGCCTTCTGATTGTCTCCATAAGATCTTCAGTCACCCAGAATCGGATATTAATTTTATCTGGATATCCACCAGAGGGCACCATAGGGCTGGTTCTCAGCTCATCAGTGATCAGCTGCAGTGTATCAGCAGTTGGCTGTCAGTCCCTCCTTACAGGTGGTGAAACCTTAGCCCCATGTTTCTCTGGTGCAGGGTGCTAAGGTCCTCTAGAGCTACCACCCTGCAACTTTCAGATGCTTCCCTGTTCCAACACACCTGAATCAAAACGAAAGTGTAGTTACCAGGTCTGTTCAGAGCTGAATGGCTGCTGATGAGGGAATTCAGCCATTTGAACCCGGTCTGTTGGAGGAAGGATGCATCTAAAGGGTGCAGGACAGTAGCTCTGGAAGACTGGACTTGAACACCTTATCTGAACTCTCTGTGGACGTTTAGCCAGCGATGGCTAGATGAAGCTTTCCAAGCCAAGGTTCATTACCTATTACCTCATTCATTGCTCGCTAGTGATATCTGCTGTTACATTAAAACTGTGACGACCTTGACACTCAAATAAGTCGTACTTCAAAAAAATACTAGAACGTAGTAGTGTATGCAGTATGTCACAATAACATTTTTATCAAACCCATGTGAGGTCTTTTGAACCCAACTTAACTTTGTTTCACCAAACCAGGATTCAGGAATCGGGATCAGAGGTAAACCCAGGCTCAGCTCCGTCAGGTTATCCTGATTTCATCTGTTCAGATCAAACCGACTCAGTAGTTGCAGCTGAGTCCATCCAGACTTCAGAGTATCAGGAGCTTCAGCAGATTTTTCCAGGAGACCAAAGAGATCAATCACAGATTCACTGATGCTATGCTGGATAATCTGCATATGCTGTTCCTCACACCAAGCAAACATCTTTTATTGAGGATTGTGAGGAATTAAAGCCGATGATAATAAAGAAAACTGCTGCTGCAATAGCAGATCGATTAAAGCATAATTAGCCCAAAATGTATATTTCCCAACCATTCTGTACTAAAAAATGTTATATCTGTCATTTGCTCAAATAAACAACTTTAATCTAATAAATTAAGTCAATATTATGTTAATCTGACAGCAAATTCATTCATGTTGCTCTTTTTTGTTCCATCTCATAGAAATGTATACAAAATAAACATGACAGGTCAAGATTTAATACAGTATCTGGAAAATAAAAGTGGATAAAATGTTAACTGTAATATGCAAATGACTAATAAACTGTCCATCCATCTTCTTCCACTTATCCAGGGTCGGGTTGTGGGGGCAGCAGTTTCAGAAGGGAGGCCCAGACTTCCCTCTCCGTAGCCACTTCTCCCAGCTCCTCCGGGAGAACCCCAAGCCGTTCCCAGGCCAGGAGAGAGACATCATCCCTCCAGCGTGTCCTGGGTCTCCCTCCTCTTGGTGGGACATGAACTCCTCACCAGGGAGGCGTCCAGAAGGCATCTTGACCAGATGCCGGAGCCTCAACTGGCTCCGCTCGACGTGGAGGAGCAGCAGCTCTACTCCGAGTCCCTCCCGGATGACTGAGCTTCTCTCTCTAAGGGAGAGCCCAGCCACCCTGTGGAGGAAACCCATTTCGGCCGCTTGTATCCGTGATCTCGTTCTTTCGGTCATGACCCAAAGCTCATGACCACAGATGAGGGTGGGAACGTAGATCGACCGGTAAATCGAGAGCTTTGCTTTTTGATTCAGCTCTCTCTTCACCACGACGGACCAGTACAGCGCCCGCTTCACGGCAGATGCTGCACCAATCCGCCTGTCGATCTCCTACTCCTTCTTTCTTCATTCAAGAACAAGATCCTCAGATACTTAAACTCCTCCACTTGAGGCAGGATGACCCCCCTGACCCGGAGAAGGCACTCTACCCTTTTCCGGCTCAAGACCATGGCCTTGGATTTGGAGGCACCAAGTCTCATCCTGGCCCCTTCACACTCGGCTGCGAACCGCTCCAGCGAAAGTTGTAGATCACGACTTGAGAGGCCACTTCCTAAGATTCCCTGTCTAAGATCCTAAGGCCACCAAAACGAATCCCCTCAACACCTCGACTGGGCCTAGAAATTCTGTCCATGAAAATAATGAACAGAATCAGTGACAAAGGCCAGCCTTGGCGGAGTCCAACTCTCACCGCAAACGAGCCCGACTTACTGCCGGCAATGCGAACCAGACTCTGACACCGGTCATACAGGGACCTGACAGCCTGTATCAAAGGGTCCGGTACACCATACTCCCGGAGAGCCCCCCACAGGGCCCCCCGAGGGACACGGTTGAACGCCTTCTCCAAGTCCACAAAACGCATGTAGACCAGTTGTGCGAACTCCCAGAACCCTCCAGGACCCTGCTGAGGGTGTAGAGCTGGTCCGGTGTTCCACGACCTGGACGAAAACCACACTGCTCTTCCTGAATCTGAGGTTCGACTATCCGATGGACTCTCCTCTCCAGGACCCCTGAATAGACGTTACCAGGGAGGCTTAAGAGTGTGACCCCCCTGTAATTGGAGCACACCCTCCGGTCCCCCTTTTTGACCAGGGGAACCTCCACCTCAGTCTACCAATCCAGAGGAACTGCCCCCGATGTCCATGTGATACTGCAGAATCGCAACAAGCCAACACAACCCTACAGCATCCAGAGCCTTAAGAAACTCCGGGCGGATCTCATCCACCCCCGGGGCCCTGCCACCCAGGGGCCCTGCCACCCTGGGGCCCTGCCACCGAGGAGCTTTTTGACCACCTCAGCGACCTCGTCCCCAGAGATTGGAGAGCCTGACCCAGAGGCCCCAGGCTCAGCTTCCTCAATGGAAGGCATGTTGGTGGGATTGAGGAGGTCTTAGAAGTATTCCGCCCACCGGCCCACAACGTCCCGAGTCACAGTCAGCAGCACACCATCCCCACTATGAACAGTGTTGGTGCTTCACTGCTTCCCCCTCCTGAGATGCTTGATGGTGGACCAGAATCACTTCGAAGCCGTATGGATGTCTTTCTCCATGGCCTCTCCAAACTCCTCCCACGCCCAAGTTTTAGCCTCAGCGACCATCCGAGCCGCATGCCGCTTCGCCCGCCGGTACCCATCAGCTGCTTCTGGAGTCCCACAGGCCAAAGAGGCCTGATAGGACTCTTTCTTCAGCCTGACAGCATCCCTCACCGAAGGTATCCACCAATGGGTTCGAGGGTTGCCGCGGCGACAGGCACCAACAACCTTGCAGCCACAGCTCTGATAAGCCGCCTTGGCAATGGAGGCACGGAACATGGTCCATTCAGACTCAATGTCCCCCATCTCCCCCGGAACGTGTTCGAAGTTCTGCCAGAGATGGGAGTTAAATCTCCGTCTCACAGGGGGACTCCGTCTCACAGGGGACTCCACCAGACTCACAGGGGACTCCACCAGACATTCCCAACAGACTGGTGGGAATGTCTCAGCCTCACACACTCGCTCCGGCTCCTTCCCCACCAGAGAGGTGACATTCCACGTCCCAAGAGCCAGCTTCTGCAGCCGAGAATCAGACCACCAGGGTCCCCTCCCTTGGCTGCCGCCCATAACACAATGCACCCCTTTAGCCCCTCCCACAGGTGGTGAGCCCATATTGTTTTTAATTTGTTTTATCTATGGTTAACTTCCTGTTTGAGTTGTGATGCTTTTGTTTTGAAGGGGCATTTTCTTGTTTACCTCTGGAAAGGCAGCTTAACATAAATCAAAGATAAATTATAACAGAGTTTATAAAATGTAAAACAGACAAAATGTTTTTGATGTAAACAGGTATTTGTTTTAAATGGAGTGTGATCTAAATTATGCATTTATTTAATTATACCCAAAACTAAAGTTAATTTACATTTAAACATCATTTCAAGTTAAAATGAATCAGTAAAGTCTGTAATGGACGTTATCATTAATATGGCTTGAATTAACTACAGTACATTTGTTTATCAGGGTTAGGGCTCTGAACAGATGAGGCTGCAGGCTTAACTAAACCTGGCTGTTAGTACAGCTCAGGGGTGTCAAACTCCAGTCCTCTGCTGTCCTGCAGGCTTTAGATGAGCCACAGGTAAAAACACTGGAATAAAACGACTTCATTTCCTCCCCCTGCTGTACATCAAGGTCTCCAGAGCCTTAATGACCTGATTATTCTGTTCAGGTGGTTCAACAGAGAAACATCTAAAGGCTGCAGGGCAGCGGCCATCAGGACTGGAGTTTAACATCTGTGGTATAATTGTTAGCCTAGTGGTTAGCATAGCTGTCACCTTGGTTTGGAGCAGGCTAGCTTCACTGAATAAATCACCATGGTAACTGATACAGCTTTAAGCTAGGATATTTGGAAAATCCTGCTTTAACCTGCTGTCCTGGTTTTGTGAAGCGGCTCTGCTGTTT
>NW_006800412.1:433398-445123 GCF_000485575.1 Poecilia formosa
TTACCATGATAGATATAATGTATGTAATAAAAGTCATTAATGAAGGAAAAACTCAACCAGACTTTAAGTTTAGGTTCTGGTTCTTAGAGTATGAAGTTAATTTTTTATTTTTCCCCAATTATTCAATGAAAAAAAAAACCCACTAACCTCAGTTAAGTAAAATAAAATTGTAATCAAAACGTTTGGAATTGTAATGATTTCTCTTTTTTTAACAAAAGGTTTTGTTTAAAAAACTTTTTAAATTAAATAATTCATTTTTGTCTCGTGAACTTAAAAAGTTATTTGCCAAACAAACTTTTATTTGCACACATCAGAAATCTTTTGTTGTGATTTTAGGCCCCGCCCACGACGTCATGTGAGAATCACCAGCAAAACTTTGAGTCACAAACAAAAACTTAGAATAGCAAGAAAAGATTTATGACATGCACAAATAAGTTTGTTTTGCAAAAAAAATTTACTTCATGAGACAAAAATGTGCGATTTTAATTTTAAAACAAGTTTTTTAAGCTAAACTCAGTCGGCTTTTCTCATGGTGACATGCATTAACAATTCAATATTTGCTGTTTTGTTTTTTTCTGCAGTTCCACCTTACAGTTTGATGCAGCTCTTCTTTCCTGAATGGACCGTCTTCATCTCCACTGCAGCAACCAGGCAGCTCTCTTTTATAGATTACAGTCACTAAAAGGTTGCATTGTGTCATTGTTTACATTTTTAATAGTGTAATTCTGTAAAGACTAAATATGTCTGGTGGTCCAGCTCTGACTTGCATATCTTGGTAAATTGCGGGTTTGAATATTGCAATACTTTCCTATAACAAAATAGACCTGCAGAAAGAAATTACTAATAAAATATCTTACATATACATAGTTATATGCTCTATATAGAGATTTTCCTTAACTTTGATTGTATATCTCAATTTTGTAATTTATCATTGTTTATTAAACTCTGAAATCTGTGTGGCTTTAATATTCTGTCCTAGAATGCGGTGAGATGGGCCCTTTTTTGCACGGCCCTGGTTTCCACCATCCTGGCCCCAGGAGACGTCGTGTCCTCTGCCTCCAGCCTCCACTCAGCAATCTGTCCATTTGGCATCTGCAGCAGTAAGATCTACGCTCTTCAAGACTCGACGTTCTCTCATTCCCACTCACTTCTCCCTCCTTCCCAGTGAACTTCCAGTCCCATGTCTCCAGTTTCCAGGATCAAGAACCCAACAAGAATCATTCTTTTCAATAAACCTTTTACATCTAATTATTCTCCTGAGACCATTTGTGAGTCAGACATCTGAACGAAACCATGACATTCATAGTCTTAATCCAGAATTATCACGGTGTGTATCTTTCTCTAGCCCATCCATTTACTTTTCTTATTTTTTTAACTGGCAACTAATTTTGGAGCTTAAGTTTTATTGTTTGTATTTGACTATTTAGCCTTCGTATGTCATCCTTTTCTGCTCACCGATTCCAGCTGTTTGTCACTTTCTTGATTGCCCCTGTGTGTATTTATGCATCGTTGTTTCCCTGACGGATCCTTGCATCTTCCCCTGTCCCTATGAATTATGCATTTTGGGTTGCCATAACACAGAATGACCTAAAACAGTGGTGACCAAAGTGGGTCCTGAAGGGTCAGCATCCTGCTTGTTTTAGCTTCTCCCTGGTGGTAGGAACTTCCTCCTCAGCAGGTCAATGTTCTACCAATGAGCATCACTGGATCCAGGTACATTAAACCAGGGAGAACTAAAACATGCAGGATGCCGGGCCTTCAGTTCCCACTTTGGGCTCCACTGACCTAAAGGATAAAAACTACACAGATGTCAGAAAATGCACCTTGAATTGCTTTGACTAATCGAGAGACAGAGAGCTGTGCATCCAAACACAGATCATCTTCTGCAGTTGTTTTCCTGACTTATTTCCATAATGAGAAGCTGAGAGAAAATGTATTTGATACTTGGATATCAAATACTTTACTCAGATATTCTGAGTCATTGCTACTGACGGCTAAAGGAAACAAAACTCAAATAACGAAGCCAACACAGTGGAAAGAAGCATTAATGGTGAAATTAAGACCATAGACATTGACATTAATCATAAAACTAGAATTAAAATGCAGTTTTGCATGCGATTGCACTGATGGGTTCTATTTGCAGTGAAATACAGAGAATGATGCAGGTGACCATGTATTGATTTGATTCTATGCAGGTTCAAAACATGAGTCAATCCATTGAGGTTCTGGACCAACGGACACAGAGGGACATGCAGTTTGTTGAGAGGATGGAGGTGCAGCTGAAAAGTCTTGAAAACAAATTCAAACAAGTTGAGGAGGGCCATGAGAGCAACATTGCCAGGCAGTACAAGGTACCAACACACCAGCTTGTCAATGACTAACCAGTGAAGAGGCCTTAAGTTTGAAATCACAACAATTAATTGATGGCTTGTATCATGAAATGAAATGTTAACATTTTGATAAATTCAATCACAGATCAAGCTGATCTGAACTTCTGGCTCACTGCATGATTTTCCCTGTTCTTACTTGTAAAGATTAGATGTAAATCAAAGGTTTTTACCAGGACTTCACTGAATCTTCTAAATCAATCATCTGAATCAGACGTGATGATTCAGCCGGGACGACCAGAGAAGCAGCAGCAGCAGCAGCAGCAGCAGCACACGCTAATGCTAACCTTGACCCAGAGGAACTGCTCGTCTTATTCTCTCTGACACCGTATGTGGTGCATATATATGTGTAGCATGGTACTTTGTGGTTTTTATGTATGTGTCTATTTTATTTTAGTGTTTCTGCTATTCACTGTATGACTGTTGCTGCTATTGAATATGTAAATTTCCCTCTTTGGGATAAGTAAAGTATTTATCAATCTATTGGTTTGTAAACACAGCAGATGCGTGCAACTTGACTGCGGAAAGAGCCGTGGAGGCCACTGGTTGCCATGGTTACCTGCATTAATCTCACTCTTTGAGCATTAGCTAGCATGTTGTCAATCAGTGTGCTACAACTTTATCACAGTGACAAAACGAGTTATTCTACCAAATGAATGTTAGTGAATGAGACGTGTGTTAATGTCCCATAAGGATTAAATACAGGTGAGTCGATAAATTATGAGAAAATGGCTCAAAAATGACTAACTACCATTATTAAAGCAATTTATTCACAGTAAGATCGTCAGCTCTCAGAGAGATATGCCGAGTCTAAGACAAATTACTGGTGAGCATTAAGGGCACCAGCATAGGATTTTCCTAAAAATGTATGTTTTTATATATCAATCAGATTGTATCTGTACAGCACATTTCAGCAGCAGGCATTTCAAAGAGCTTCACATCACAAAAACACAAAGTCATGCAGCAGAGAATCAACAATCAAAACGTCACATTAAGTCGATGCCGTCGTTAAATTCATAACTGATTATGTTTCAAATAAACTAACCAGGAGGGTTTTAGTCTGGATTTAAAGACACTCAGTGTTTCAGCTGTTTTACAGTTTTCTGGAAGTTTGTTCCAGATTTGTGGTGCATAGAAGCTGAATGCTGCTTCTCCTTGTTTGGTTCTGGTTCTGGATGCAGAGCAGAACCAGAACCAGAACCAGAACCTGAGGGGTCTGGAAGGTTGATACAACAACAACAGATCTATAATGTGTTGTGGTCCTAAACCGTCCAGTGATTTATAAACTAACAGTATTTTACAGTCTGTTCTCTGAGCTACAGGGAGCCGATGTAGTTATTATTAAACACACAGAGGCAACGGGACAGACTGAAGGCTGCAGGCGGCCAGGAAACCTAATTCAGTAAAATTATTTCTTCCTGTTTTGTTCACAATTAGAGGAAAAATTAAGATTTAGCTGCATCTTTCAAGGCCGATGAGAAACTAAGCCTTCAGAAAGTAAAAATGCAGCAGGTTGATGCAGTGAGATATATGGAGACGGTGTGCTAAAAATAAAACCTCTGACAACAGCAGATGCCACAAAGCTTCACGCAGGAGTCGTGTCAGATGAAGAGAGACAATTGTAAATTATTTTATTAGCCTGACTGTAAAATTATTAATATAAAAAATATATTTGTGCCTTCGCTCTGAAGGCGACATGACTGTGATGCAACGTGACGTCGACTGATGATCCTTCTACTGATCAACCGATCTATATCATAAGTACATATAGGTCCAATGCCACAGAGTTCTTATGCAACTTTGATCAAATTCATTAATTATGAAAATACTTTTAAAAGTTCCTTTCATTTTTCTGTCTCAGTCCATTAAAGCCAAGATGGAGGAGCTGCGTCCTCTCATCCCGGTTCTGGAAGCCTATAAGGCAGATGCTCTGCTGGTCCGACAGTTTAAAGAGGAAGCAGCTAATGTGACGGAGCTGCTGGGATCACTGCAGGAACAACTGGGAGGACTGGACTACCAGGAGGTCCACAGCCGGGTCATGGACCTGGAGAACCGTCTGCGCGCCTGCATGCAGAGGCTTGGTGTGTAGACAAACGGGAACACTCTCAGTTCACTAGTGTTGTGAAACTTGGTCTCAAGACTATTTGGAAAGAAGTTGTGGGTCTGAAGGTGTGAGTTTCCCTAAATGTTGTGGCAGTAGTTCAACTAATTGGGTTACATTCACACAGCAGGGAAACGTGACCCAAATCTGCCTTTTTTGTTCATATAACCCACATCCAACATTTTCACCGCAGTTTGAGTGGCCCCAAAAAAATCCAACCTGTGCCACTTCCAATATGTGTATCTAATAACATAAAAGTAAAAATAAATAAAATACCACATGTCCTTTCAGATGGCAGATGCTTTGAAAACTATTGATGTGAGACATTCATCATAATGCTGTGCCAGAAAAAGCCAGATGTGGTAAATCAGGATGTTAACACTGACTGAAAATTATGATTATATATTTATGAAAGATTTCTGTCAGTAAAGCACATCATGTTACAAGTGATTGTAAAACAATTAGTTTTTATTAACTTCCTTTGTGCTGTGATCTTTTGACGATACTGTTGACTCCCAGTAACAGAATCCGGTATCACTTTATTTGAAGGGGGTGAATAAGACAGTCATGACACTGTAATAAACATGACATAACTCCTGTCATGAACATGAATAAGCCTTCAGAAATATTTATGACTGTTGTCATAAAGCGTCATTCGGTAAATTATGACACTTTTAATACAAAGTTGACATTATTCAAAATGTCTGACAACTTGACATTAACCAAGAAATCATTACTGTTTAAACTTTACCTTTAATAACATAAAGTTACCTAATTTTTAAAGTGCAATCAGTAATACTTTTATAACAAATTTATTTCAGTAATGATTTCTTGGTTAATGTCAAGTTGTCATAACAAAGACATTTTGAATAATGTCAACTTTGTATTAAAAGTGTCATAATTTACCGAATGACACTTTATGACAACAGTCATAAATATTCATGAAGGCTTATTCATGTTCATGACAGGTTTTTATGACAGTGTCATGACAGTCTTATTCAACCCTCTTCAAATAAAGTGTTACCCAGAATCCTAACCCTAACCTGCTGAAAAAGGTGTAAAACTCTCCATCCATAATTATTTTGATAAACAGAGCACTGCTGTGTCACAGCAACGCTGTGGGGATGTGAAATGTTCACACAGAAGATTCATTGTGGTCAGGTTTAATTAGCAACATGAACAAGTATGCAAAGACAAATCTGAATTGAGCATTAAGACCTGCTGTGTGAATATAGCTTCAAGTCTGGAGCCCTTTTACAGATTAGCTGGCTAATGAGCTAGCAGGTGGGATGTCTCGTAATGTAAGGATCTGAAAATTCTTTCCCAATTAATTGTGGTTTTGGACTTGATTTCACCTCTCACAAAATCTTGGTCTCTGGTTAGGCAGTTTTTAGTACAACACTACAGATCACACTTTAGATCTTTTAAAAGTTGAGCTGTTGGCATTCAGCGTTACATTACCATAAGTTCACACAATTCCAGGATGTGGCTGAGACTTGCATAAGAGTGGCTTTGTGGCAGTGACCATATCAGTATTTATATATCTATATTTTTATGACTAAAACTGAATAATTTATGTAGCTGAAAGGATATTTAGATATTCAGTTTAGATCTACCCTTTTCACTTTATCCCTTTAGTTTTGCCATGAATTTCTTTTCATTCACAAACATTTGGGCTTAGGGAATTCAACCTCAGCTCTCTACTCCTTGTTACAATAAACATCTGCCAGCACAGCTACTGATGGCTAACAGCTACTGATGGCTAACAGCTACTGATGGCTAACAGCTACTGATCTTAAGGCAGCAGTTTTTTTCACCCAAACAAAGAAAATGGATCCACAGAACTAACCGTGTTACAACTTAACATAATAATGTATAGAGATATAGCTACATATATATGCATATAATGATAGATATCATGTCGTGACTACATTGTAACACAGTTGCTTCTGTGGATCCATGTTTTGTAAGTGAGCCGAGAGGTTTGCAAGTGAATTGAGCCTAGCAGAGACAAGGTGTCAGCACAAGCACAAATGTTTGAGAAGCACAGCGAGTACTTGAAAGAAAGCAGAATTTTTCAGTATAAGCATTACACATTTTGAGAAGAAAGACATGAAGTCCTGCTTTCAAAGTGAAAATGTGTGCTGTCAAATTATGGCAGAAAAGTTCTTCCATACAGTTCCCTTCTAAGATTGTCATTTTGGGACCACAAAAATAACTTCTGTCTTCTGGAGACATTTCTGACCCATTCTCTCATAGTTTAGACACAGTAACCCAGTCACTGTAGTGGATGTTGGTCATGTGGGCAGAACAAAATAAAAGATCTTTATCAACAACATAAACATAGTAGATGCTATGTGAGATGGTTTAAGCTAATGGGGTCAAATAGCCTTGGTTCATTCTTTGCTTGGTTCAATGACTGACATGTATTCTCTGCATGTTATGCAAGATCTGAAAATGTTAATCAAACCAAAGTCTGCCTTGAAGACTCCACTGAGGTGTGTGAATCTTTGAGTTTTTTTCTTAATAATGTTGCCCACCTTAGGACCCACTGACCTTCCCATTTTTACTACATGCATGTTCTGCTGAGTCTGTTAGTTCATCTTTTTTGGATGACATATGAAGTCTTCTGGATCTCCCATCGATCCAGTCCCACTTCATCTTTTTTAAGACCTTCAATACCTTGGCATTGTGTGTGTTAGAGATTTTAAATACCAGTTTGGAGATTAGGATTGTATCTGCAGCTTTAATCGTGCTGTCATGACACCACTGATCAAGAAGCAAGAAGCATAGTGTAGACTGCTCCATATGTGATAATTTTAGGCCACTCACTAAGCTCCCTGTTTTCTTTAAAATCTTGGAGAAATTGTGCATTGTCAACTGAAGTCATTCTTGGATGAAAACAGCATCCTTGAAGTGTATAGTCTGGGTTTAAAAACGGAGAACTTAACTCCCTTTTCAGCATCACTCCTGACAGAATATTGCTAATTCTGACAATATTCTGGAAAAGAAAAAAGGACATGGGACGTAAATGTCCTGGTCAAGAATAACACAGAGGTTCAATACCTTGAGGGGAAGCTGAAGGATCAAAAGATCTTTTAAATCTTAACCAGAATGTCAGACCAGGACTAAAGGTTAAAAGATAATTGCAAAGAAATGGTGAACATGCAAATGAAGCAATAATGTAAAACCACAACTGATTTCATTGAGTGGCATCAAAAGCCCTCTAATTTAAATAAACCTATATAATCATTTTAAAGTTAACATTCTACTTGATTTGATCTCTTCCACATTTTATTGTGCCATGTCTTCATGTAGTTCTGTATTTTTACAGCTTGTGGGAAACTTACAGGAATATCAGAACCTATTACAATGAAAACATCTGGGTCCAGATTTGGTTCGTGGATGACCGACCCGTTGGCTTCAGTTGGAGACAACAGGGTAAGTGTCACAACTTTCAGAACAGAAACCACCAAAACAACAAAGGACATCTTGTCTTACTTTGAATCTTTCAGCATTGGAAATGTCGAGTTGAATTTCTGAATGAGCTTCATCTCAAAGGCCAGTTGTGAACAATTAATGTCCAATTTATTGTTCACAATACATTGGACAAGTGTATTAATTTCATCTCCTGTTGCTAATCTGAAAGACACTGAATAAAGTTGGCATAAATGTAAATATGGTGAGAGTAAAAAATGAAGTTCACACAGTTATCCAACCTACCAAAGCATTTTACTCATGTTGAAGTCTATTCTTCACCAAACCCAGAATTGGTGTCCCTGGTCAATAATTAATGACGCTATTAAAGATAAACTAAACAGTTAAATTGCTTTTTCTGCCCACAGGTGTGGTACATGGATGGTTATCACAACAACCGCTTTGTCAGGGAGTACCAGTCAATGTATGACTTCATGACAACAGATAACTTCACGTCTCATCGCCTGCCTCATCCGTGGTCCGGTACTGGCCAAGTTGTTTATAATGGATCTATTTACTATAACAAGTTCCAGAGTCACACCATAATCAAATTTGACTTTAGCACGTCACTCATCAGCCGCTCCCGACAGCTTGACTTTGCTGGTTACAACAACATGTACCATTACTCATGGGGTGGGCACTCTGATATCGACCTCATGGTGGACGAGGGTGGGCTCTGGGCTGTTTATGCAACCAATCAAAATGCTGGCAACATTGTGCTGAGCAAATTAAATCCAAACACTCTTCAAATCATCCGCAGTTGGACCACCAACCACCCAAAGCGAAGTGCCGGTGAGGCCTTCATGATCTGTGGAACGTTGTATGTCACCAATGGCTACTCAGGAGGAACTAAGGTGTACTACGCCTTCTCTACCAACTCCTCCACCTACGAATACATTGACATTCCCCTGACCAACAAATACAGCCACTTGTCCATGCTCGATTACAATCCTAGAGACAGAGCACTTTATGCCTGGAACAACGGCCACCAAGTTCTGTATAATGTAACCCTTTATCATATAATACAGTGACTAGACATTGTTCCTCTGTGTCACAGTTTAATATAATATGATTCTCACATAAGACTATACATTTCCTCTCACAATTTATTACTCCAAGACACCTGTAAGACAAAAGCAATTATTCAGATAATTTATGTGCTTCCAGGGTAAACAGGATCACTGACTGAAACTGTTAATCACGGCTGAAGAGAATCAGAAAACGGACTGTTCCTCGATCAACCCCTGTCTGGACTACACAGAGTTTTAGAGGCGTTTCTTAGCATGGGGCACTACAATAAGATGTCGGCGTGTCAATCGTGAACAACTAAAAAACAGCACTCTTAGAACTATGAAACTCCAAAAGTATTTCTGATTTTATAAGTTTTTAAAATTGTCACAACACTAAATATTGGATTAAGATGCATGTTGTGAATTTTACAAAGACCTTTATCTTTTCATTGATAAGTCATATAAACATTAAAGCTGGGCTGGAAATCATTAATCAAGCTGTTAAAAACATTTCTATTCTCAGATTGCTATAAAAAAAATTGAAGGAACCAAAACGTAATGAGTTTCTAGTTTAAGAAACTAACCATGTACTCCTGGTTTTTGTAATTCCCCAAGTCCAGACATTTTCTTGGTACTGAAAATATGGAACAAAGTCAGTACTGTACTGTTAACTTTTAGATGTTAAAATGTTATTTTACTGTTACAGATTTTAGGAAACGGACTGATTCCTCCACCCCTCCTCCGAAACAGTTCCTTTTAACCTTGACGTCGATTGCTTTCTAAATTACAACAAAGTTTTTGAATAAAATATATGTATTGTTTTGGGATTGTTTGTANTTTTTGTAATTCCCCAAGTCCAGACATTTTCTTGGTACTGAAAATATGGAACAAAGTACTGGACTGTTAACTTTTAGATGTTAAAATGTTATTTTATTGCTACAGATTTTAGGAAACGGACTGATTCCCCCACCCCTCCTCCGAAACAGTTCCTTTTAACCTTGACGTAAATTGCTTTCTAAATTACAACAAAGTGTTTGAATAAAATATATGTATTGTTTTGGGATTGTTTGTATTTTTTTTCAGAATGTATAACTTTAGGATACCAATTCAAAATGGAATTTTATGATTTTTTTAAATGTAACATATCAAACAGCAATAGCTATTGTTCTCTTTTGCAAAAAAGTATTGGTAGAACTTTTTGTAGGAAAAGCAGAACTTTAAAGTCTGTAACTTTTCGTATGACTTTCTGTGCTAATATCAGCTTAGTTTGTGAAACATAATTTCTACTGAAATATAAACCCTTTTTTTGCTGAATAACAAAAACCCACATTTATTTAAATGATGGTAATATTCTATGGTGTGTTTCTCTTTTTTTTTACATACAAGTAGATTTTGTAATAGATTCAGAAAATGTAATTTATTTATTGGCTTGTGAAATCATTTTGTTTATTTTGATGTTCGGAGCCATGTAAAGAAATCCAAATGGATCAATTAATTATACACATGATTAGCCGTTTGACTCTCTTTATTCCATTGTTTTGTGTAGATTTTGTGTAAGCATTAATACAAGTCAAGAATCAACATGAACATTTTCACTGTTTTGTGTAGATTAAGGAAATAAAAGTGGGAACTGTGCAGATGTGTGGACTGAGGAGTTTCTGGAATTTGTGGCCTTTATTGTAAAATGATATGAGGGTAAAGATGACTAAGAAAGAAGGGAAGAACCTGCAAAAAATGACTGGAACTGAACCAAGAACTGCAAAATTCTTCACAAGCTCCACATGGTCTAACAAGTGATCCACCAAGCGAAATGGATGAAGGATTATTCCCACTACCGGTTCACAAAAATGTTCAGAATAGCTTTGCTAGAGGGCTAGTTAATCTTCCAGGGAAGTTTAAAAACTGAATTGTGGACAAGGAGCATACAGCAGTGGTAGCTGTTGAGGTGCAGCCATTTTGGGAGCCTTTTCCATATTCTTTCCTTTTCACAATGCCTTTCAACACTGTTGGACTCTGTTTCTCATAGAGACGTAAGTCATGACCCCTCCCGACCCCACTGAGGGACAAGGGTGTTCAGAAAATGGATGGATGGATGGACGTAAGTCATGTCAAGGCAGATTCCACCTGGGGGTTTTCTTATGAAATAGGTTCAGAGCAAAAGTACCTGTAAACAGAGTGCATAGACTTTAAGAAGTAGATGAACACAAATATAATCAGGTAATCACTCAAAATTTAAAATTCTTTGGTCAGCACAAAATCACTTGTAGGGTGATAAATCTTTCTGTAAAGCATTCATGCATGTTTTCTTCACATAGGGACTGAAGGACGTTGCAGGAAGAGCAGCTTTCCTGCAGGTGTTGACATATTTGAAATATGCCTTTAGGCATATTTAGTTGCAACTGCCCCATTCAAGTTTATGAATATGCTTCTTTGGTAGTTTACAAGCTTGTAGTTACAGACATGTAAATGTTCTAAGTTTGAAAAACATTGGTTAGCATTTTAAAGATGAGGATCAGCCTTCCATCAGGTTTCGGGTTGGGGATTCTTACAGTAGAACATCTGAGCCTGGAGATCCAGACTCACTCAGCTCTCCTGCACTGAGCTGTGAGCCAGGTGGGATAGTGTTGGTAGATTTTATCCATCCACGATCAATAAAATCTTGAAATAAATGTATCTCTCTTTTTGATTCAAAATGTTTTATCTATTGGGTGTAATGGATAGTGAGATATTTAAAATGTCTAAATTATTTA
>NW_006800412.1:445809-453176 GCF_000485575.1 Poecilia formosa
GGAGCTGCTACATTGGGTGAAATGGGTCAGAATGTTGTTTCCCGTTTCACCCACATATTCAGTTTGGCAGGTTTTTCATCTAAACATGGGTTTTGATTTTGGGGTATCCAGACTCATCAATTTTGTAAACTGTTAAATTTCTTTTTAATCCCAGATAGTTGTTAGAAAAATTCACCCTGACCTTTGACCCTGGGTTCTTTTAACGGTTTAACCCAGGCATGGACAAAATAGTCTTTTAGGTTTTTATTCGTTCTGTAGACTGCAGTAATTCTGTAATTTGGTAACAGTGAGGTGTCTGATTGGAACTTTGTGAAATTGAGATTGATGTTGTAAATGAGCTGGTCTACAGAGGATGAAAATGTAATAAGAGGGAGAATAGGAGAGCTCTCTGGGGGTCTGGACTCAAGGAAAGAAGCTCTGCATCTCCTCAGGAAATCCTGGAGTTTTCCCTCAGAAGAAAGGTCTTGAAGAGGACTCCCTGAAATCTGCTCAGTAAATGTAGTGGAATCTCAGAAATTGTGATTTAATTAGGCCTGCCTAGGTGTGTTTGGGTGATAACTAATTTTATAGAGGAGAGCATTTGTAGACAGTGGGCTCAAAATAGACTAACTCTAATTTATGTGTGGTTTTCAATTGTGAGCCTTCGTATGTGGTGATGTCTAAAAAGCCTACAGCTTTAACTGTGGTGGTAGACTTGAGTGTTATGGATGGATTGTGTGTGTTCAGTTTGTGAGTGAAATGTTTAAAATCTTCCTCTGAGTGAGTCCAGACCCCAGATGCACAGATACAGGTGGGTATCTGTTCTACTTCAGATACTGATGTATCTGAAGCAGAACATGTTTTTTAATGCATTTCCTCAGTGCCTGTTTCCCATTGTGCCATGAAGATCTTTGCATATATGGGTGCAAACTACTTTCCCATGGCAGTGCCCTTAATCTTTAGGTAAAAAGTATTCCTCTTTAAATTGATTTGTAAAAGTTGGAGTAGCTCCTTATCTGGTCTACAATATTTATAGAAAATATTTTCAGTGTAGTTAATGCCCTCAGATATATCAATGTTTATATTGGTATAAACCAGACAATTAGTTTCCTCACTTGAAGTAACTCAAAATCTATAAGGGAAGTGGTCTATGGGAGGGACCCTGCATACCCACAGAGTTTGGTGGGCGTAGCTTATTTTCTTGACTTAGCTACCATTAATTCTCATTTATTTGAACAATTGCTTACTGGAAATAGCTAAAAAAGTATGTTATGGATTCTGTCTTTTATGTGCTTACACACACACTGCTGCTTCTTACATAACCATATGGCATAAGACTGACAGTCACACAAACAAGCTGAAACTAAATAATTATCTTTTAAGGAGGGAACAGAATGAGAAGAGTAAAAGAACTTGCTCTACAATCTTTGCTTCACTTAGTGTCACCCATAAGCTGAGCTATGTGACGCTCAGTGCTGGACAATCAATATCACTCAGTTTCTGTTCCATTTTGTATGACTTGCATAGTTTGTAACATTTGATCATTTTCAGCATTAAACCCTGCTTTATACTTAACCAGATCTCTATTTCTCAAGCTAGTGACACTGAGGGGTTCTTGTTGGGTCCTGAAACTATTAAACGGATCTGGCAGGTGCACAGAAAAGAAAATGAGTGAACTACAATAAGTGCTCACTTTACCAAAGTTGATATGTATACTCCCTCCAGCCCTCTGCAGCTCCCCACCATGTTCCTAGCACAGTCCTTTCATGCAGCTGCCATAGACTACCCTTTAATTTTTTTACCTAGTCAAAGTCTGGCTAGGAACTTCCTATCAAACTGGGACTTAACTATCCTCAGAGGCTTCTTACCTTAACTTAACCAGATTTGAATCCATTTGTATGTGTTTTTAAGCTCCATTTTTTTAAATAAATCAGCTCAGCTTTAAAAAATAATCTCTGAGTTTCTGTTGGATGAAGGAGTTTTTCCTTGATGCTGCTCTGCTCACTTGGAATTGGCTTTAAAAGTCAAATTTTAAACTGACTAATCCTTTTACTTAATTTTTTTTTATGAACTCAGCTCAGCTTTAAAATGTCCTCTGAACCTCAGTTGGATGATGGATTTTTTTTTAGCTTAATGCTGCTCTGAAGGTTTTAATTTGGTTTTAAAAGTCTGATATTTTAACTGTTTAATTTTGTTTCTTCAAACTCTGTTTTCAAGACAGAAATCTCAGCTCAGCTTTTAATTTTATCACTGAGTTTCTGGTAGGTGCCAGATATGTGTATTAACACCATTCTGAACATCAGAAATGGACTTTAAAATGTTTGTCAACATTACCCAGAATGCATTGCATGCTGGGGCTTCATATTTTAGCTTCTAGTTCAACTGTTTTTGCTGCAACACCTAACACACTATATACCATTGTCATCAGAATGAGCCCCTCTGTCAAACTAGATGGCTTAGAATGAATTTGGAAACATTGAGAAAGTTGGCACCATTAGTCAGAATGGGGTGTGCATTGTTGAACTGCTGCCTGCTGCAAGTTTGATCACAGAAGACTCCTGCTGGTAGCTTTGGGTAAGTCTTCTCACCTCATTAATGTGGTCATGCACCCTTCTTGGGACCACTTAAAACTGAGCATTCTAGGGGTCTTGTGGTGTATGATGGCACTAGAATGGCTTTCATTTTATTTCAGGGATCATGGTTTGAGTCCCAGCAAGTATCTGGAGACCTGTAAGGCAGCAGCTTGTTGCAGCTGGACCAGATTTTCCTTCCTTTGCAAAGTGTTGCATAGTGTGCCACAGTGTGTTTTGCCACAGTGTCCTTCTTAAGGACACTGTGGCAAAACAGTGCTCTTAGGGCATTAACCAAAACTGCAAAACTGTTAGGCTGAGTCAGCTCCCCATCAAGCAGGCTTCCAGTACTTGATGCACACAAGACCAGCAGAGAATCAACGGAGAACGCTTCTGCTTCCTGGGCATGCTAGTTCCACCTTGCGGTGTTAACGGATAGCGTGTTTTTGAAACCAGGGGCGCGGTACGTATCAGCCTTCCCAGGTTCCGCCTTTAGGAACAGCACATGGGAAAGGTGACTCTAGGACTCAGGAGTCTTAAATGCAGTCCAGTCTTCTATGAGGAATAGCCTCACACACAACATGCACACCAACTGGTATTCTGTTTTCAATTTTACAGCTCCACTCCTAACTGCGAAAGGAGTGAATGTTAATTTCAGGAAATCTTCAGCTTAAAGGTCTCCTTAACAGCCTCAACCTCTTAAGACCTGAACTCTTGTATTATTAAATACTTTGATTTTTGCAATAGGTCAATTAGGTCCCAATCAGCCCAAATATAAAATTTGTTTTACATGATGTAATTGAGAAATGTCCACATATGAGGACACTCAATTTAAATTGCCATTCTCTTAATTAATGAAATCCAAAACCTTTCTTTAGTTTCTGTTCACATTAGCATTATTTCTGAGTTCACTATACACAGTAGTTGTGACTGTTGCAGCAATGTGTCCCATTCAAAGTACTACTAACAGGTATGGGAAGACATGGGTCCTGTTTGTTATTACGCAATAGCCATCCCCGCCCTTATCTCACCACTCATCGGACTGACTACTGACCAGTTCTCTAACGGGTCCGGAAAATCTCTGAAACCCGGGTCTTACCCCAAAGTTGGTTTATAAGAGATATTCTATTTAAACTGGTGGTGGAAAAGACACGTCTAGCTCTAACTACCTACAATCCAGAAGTTATGACCCTTTTCAGTTGAGAAACAGTCAGCTGAGTAGCTCTCACAGCTGCATAGCGCCAACAACCACTCCTGTTAACGGTAGCTCTTTTCCTTAAAATAACGGCACTTAACGGCTAGATTAGATTTAGTTACTTAGACTTAAGTCCCAGGGTCATTATTTTCACACTCGCCAAAAGGAAAGTACGAAGCTCTAGAATCATGTAAGCTAATTTTACTATAATCAGGGGAATCTACAATGATCAAACGACTCAATTAATCTCGATGTCCACAATTTCTATTGATATTTTTAGAATTAAGCAAGCTTTAGCAGGGGTAATGACAAGCAGATTTACTTTCAGAGATTACAAACTTGTAATAAGACAATAAATTCAAATTAAGATCAATCATAACCTATTCTAATTTCTATTTCTATCCTGTGTCACTAGTTTCACTAAGCGAGGCTTTTAGGGGGCAGTTCAACTCACACCCGATGACAATTGATCTCAGCAGCTGAGATCTTCAGATGTCCTTGGTCAGAGTCTCTTGTCCTGATGGAGCAAAGTCCTCTTTCAGAAAAGAAGCAAAGCCGAACTGTCCGTTCTTTCAAACGCACAGAATCTTTGTCAATCAGTGACCTTTGTCTTTTCTCCAAGTCTGCTGGAGTAGGATAGGGATCGTTGGGTTGAGGCAGAGGGGTTGGTCGAATCAGGAACCAGGGCTGGGGGTAGATGGATGTTGTCCCTTCTTAGCGGCGTGAAGTCTCAACTTCCCCTTGGCTCCAGGGTGCGGTCCTCTGCCGGTCTTCAGTCTGTGTCATCTCATTGTCTCTTCTTCAGCGCCGCGGACAAAGAACAGTTTCTTCCCTTGTCTGCTGGTTTTTATACTCTCTCAGCCCATGGTTGTGTATGGGAGAAGTCTACATGACTTCTGAAACGTCCCCATGAGTCTGTGGAAAGCCCCAACCTTTCCCAACCATCATCTCTTCCATGACTCATTGCAGGAACTCTCTTTGGTACTTCCCTTTTTCTACTGGCCATCTGGCCATTGACTTCCCTTTTTGAGCTTTCCCAGCACCCCCGCCCAGCCTAGTTTACTAATTGCGACACAGTTTAAGAGCAGAACATGCTTTCATTTCTCACAAAACATAAAACACATAAAACATAATCAATTTCTCATTATATCAACTTATAACTCTCAGTATGATTCTCCATCACTTACCTAATTCTGTAACTTAACCTGTTACTGTCATCATCAGTAATCAACATACAACAATCAAGTTATTACTATTACTACAGATCAAGAATACAGAATATGTATTTTAATTATACATGACAGCCATATTACAGATCATTTCAATCATTACATTGGTATGTATTTTTATTAATCTTTTAATCATCATTAAATCAATCTACAAGATTACTGTTATTTCTCAGGCCTTTACTCCGTTTTCTGCTTGTACCTGGAAAGATCTCACCACCTTATGCCAGTTTTCACGACAGTCCCTCAAAAGTAAAATCAAAGAAAATTGCATTGCTGCTGTTCTAAACAGTTGATTTTAAATTTTTGAATGTTATGACACTTGAAACATTTAATTCAGTGTTGATCTACTTCAAACTATTTTTCCCCTTATGGGATCATGCTTACACTTATCTGAAAACAGCTTTGTAACAATTCCTATCTGCCTGTAAGCAGAGCACCTTGCAAATAAAATTGCACTCAATTTGTTCTGATGTGGTTTTTGTTGGGATTTTTTTGTGATTCTTTATATTGGGTTTATTTCTCTATTGAGTCTCCATGTTGTCCTGTCCTCCCCTTTATTGATCCCAGGTGTCTCATTCCCTGATTATCGTCTTTATTTAGACCCACCTGTGTTCTTTGTTCCTTGTCGGGTCCTTATCTAAGTTGTAGGTCCAGTCAGTCCATGTATCATATGTTCCTTGTTAGCCAGTGCTACCAGTTTGAGAGCTTTACTGTCAGCTGCCTGTGTTTTGGAACCATGGTGGATAGCTTTATCATTAAAATAAACTTTGTCTCTCAACCTGGTCCTACAACATCTTCCTCACTGCACCCCAATCCAATTCATGACACTTGTACTCTGCATTGCATTTTTCCAAGTTTGCTGCCTTTGGCATATGGGCATTAGCTGTTATGTGGACTGAAACATGGAGCAATGCCTTCACTGGGTGCTTTTTCCATTGGAGTAAAATGTCTGGGTCCAATTTACCACTCTGAAAAGTCAGTTATCAAGCTAAGCCAAGCCAATTTTGGCTACTTCCATGCAAAAGATGCTCTTCTTGGTGTGCCACACAGAGGTCTTTGCAGTACAATAGCCAGTTTTAAGGAACATTTCTCTGAATTAGTTAATTTTGGAAAAAGTTTGGCTCTCTTCCTTTATGATCCCAGGTTCTCTCGGCGGGCCGCGTGTAGTCACACAAAAACGAGTGCAGACACCAGAGAATTGCAGTTTAATCCAATAGAAGACAACGCATAAAATTACAACAGAAACTGCAGAACAAAGACATTAATTTACCTGACATAAATGGAAAGAAAGAAAAGCAAAGATGTCTGGAGAATTGCAAGAGCAAATCTAATTTGTTACTAATGTGTAGAAAGTTTTATAGTGAAGGCGTATTCTTTAATTTATTCAAATAAGGCGTTTCTTTGCTCATCCAACCAGGAGCTATCTCTGACCCTCTCAAGTCAGGAACTCCTGCTGTATTATGGCTTTTCACAGATGAGTGTAAAAAGCTAGAACTTCAAAAGGCAGTTCAAATTATCCTAGCAAACCATCTGCTGTAACATAAAGGTCAATAGGGCAGAATAAGTTACTATAATTAGGCTTCATCAATCAAGACATTAAGTTTTAAAACTAATATATTTTAAATTTATTTTCTTATCAGCTATTGGCCAAAGCCAAATCTGTAATTGGTACCCTCAAAGTCAATTTCTTGCCACTTGTGTGGTCACAACTCATCATAAGGTCAGTTACACCTATCTTGGAGTTTTATATATGGACAATAATTGGTTATGAGATGGGGCACTTATTTCAGTTCGACATCTTTGTTTGGTGTCTTCTGGCTCTTGCATGAACAGTAGACATCATTGGTAGTGGCACATTACAATACCATTTCACCAAGTAAATATATCAATACTTGGTGTAACTTTGGCTGTGGAAGCTCCCCCAACCCTTTTCATTGCTTTAGTTGGTAGCTTCATCAAACTGATTCTTATTACACTAATAATCTACATCTATTTTATCCTAATGGATTCCTCACATTTGGTAGCTGTAAAGATCCAATCTCAGTAAACCTTTGCTGCAGAGTCTAAGACAGATGACCCATCACCGACCCTTCCAAACTCAGATTCTAGATCTTCAACCTTTGGGAATCTTACCCATTTAATCCCAGTAACCCATCTCTTTTCACAGAAACTAGCGCTATGGAAAAAAATCACTGTAAAAGTCTTTGTAGATTTATCTATGAAACATGCTGTAGCTGTTCTACAAGGGTAAACTATTTAAACCATCCCAAAATCTCATTTCATCCTCACATATTTTGATATTTAGAATACCCTAAACTAATTCTGTGTTTATAACTGGACATTATTGGAAATAGTTTATGATTGTTTTAATTCTAGCATTAACTTTAGTCCATG
>NW_006800413.1:0-16653 GCF_000485575.1 Poecilia formosa
CTGAATCCTTTTCATGCATTTAAACAAGAGGCGGCAGCAGAACTCTGCTTCTAGAGTTGCCCTTCGTTCATTTACAGCCACACTCAAAAGAGAAACAATTATTCACAACAACAAATCAAACGCGCAAAATAGTCAGTGTGGATAAAATTATACAGCCCCATTTGTCTTGTAAACGATTTTCATGCCCTTTTTTTCTTTCTTCTCCTGTGATGGTTCATTGTGACTTTTTTGCATGAGTCCTTTGAAAGTGCTGAGTGTCCTCCTGAGCTGGTCGTTGGGTTTTATGACACGCATTAATGGGCTGGAACAGATCTGCCTTTTCTGGCATAAAGTGACAAAAAAATAAAAAATAAAAATCTGCTGTAGCATTCAGCTCACTGTTACGTATTTATTACAAGTAACCATGAAATTTATGAGGAGTAAAAAGACTTAGAGAACTGTGTAGGTTTTTAGAGAAAAGAGTCCGAGAAGGGCAGAGGAGGAATGCTATGGTCACCTTGGGAATGTGGGAGGCAAGAGAGAGAAATGGGAGAACTTTAACTCTAAATGGAGGTGTCAGCTGAGGGGATGTAGGCTTGATGGATCTTTGCCATGCCCTTTTATATTCTCTAGCACTGTAGAAACGATGCTTGGTGTCTGTATGTTGGCTTTCTGCATGTACATCTCTCTACATCAGTACTAGTCTTAAGCTTTAAACCATGCTAATTTGTACTAGCATTGTAAAGAAATATGAATGTTGCTATTATTAAAAGTAGTTTTAATAATGTTGCAAAGCAAATTTAACAGAACTACAAGTCGCTGGTCTTAGTATTATTTTACTTTAATAATATCTCATTGGAGTTAAACATCACCGATATCAGCGAGGAACCAGCTGAACTGAAAATATCTATCGCCCCCGTGTGGTGAACAAGGGTTCCTACAAAAATGATAGAGATATTCAGCCTGGCAGTGATGGATAATCATTTGATTGGAGAACTTTAAGAAAATTACATTATTAATTTAAATACACACCGAGAGAGAGAGAGAGAGCACTCAGCGTGACACTTTTGTTTTCTACTTTTGTTTTGTTTTTTTTTGTTTCTGTTTTTTTTAGCCAACAGAAGCTGGTGGGCAGAAAATGTAAACTCTTCCCGTTCTTATTCCTAGTTTCCAAAGAATATAATACATTTCCAGCTTCTCCACAAGAAAAAAACAGCTAATATCCTGCAACTTATTGATATTTCTGTGCTCCAAGTTAACATGCCTGAGTCAAATATCATGACCAGGCCTGTGGAGAGTTAAAGGACATACTGATGAGGGGAAACGGATGTATTTACACCACAGAATCAATGCAAATGATTTACAGTAAAGTGTTGTGCAATACTGAGCTTAAATTTATTTTTTTTTTAAATGTGTATTCTTGGCAATTTGCTCTAGTTTTAGCAAGATGCCTTTAAATAATGTGAAAAAGCCTTGAGGATGATGATGATGATGATGATGATGGTAATGATGATGATGATGATGAAGCATTGGCTTTCTGAGCTTTTCACAGCATTTGAGCCATTTGGCACCACATCCATCTGTTTAGACACTGGAAACCATATAGTTGGAATGACAGGCCGTATGTTTCGGGAAGGAACCATTCTGTGCCACAAAGATGAACATGTTCAGGTGCTAAATGTGCTCGCTGACCCCAAACTGAAGCAAAAGACCTTGTGGAGATGCTTTCCAAAGCTGCTGAGAGAGCATCGTTATTCACAGTGAAACTACTCCTGTGCTAAAAATTGATTGAAAGGATAACTTATTGAAGAAATAGCCGCAGCTCCAAAAGCTGCATCAAAACCCAGGTTACAGCTTGTAGCTGCACTGTGAGATGTATTTTTTGGAGACATGAGATCCAAAAACTAAAAATGTTTTGGTCAAAATGGCCGTTATATTTGGAGGAGAAATGAGCAAGCCTGAGAACACCGACCCCACTCAGAAATCCTGGTGCAGCACTATCAGGATGTATGTATTACATGCCTACTTTCCAGCTCAAGTCTTTTTCAGGACCTGATATTATCTGCGCTGGAATCCATTACTTTAGATTTAATGTCTCCATTCTTTGCCCAGAATATCTTCCAAACAAACCCCAAAGTCTTCTTGTGTGGCCAGAAACTACACTACCAAACACAGAAGAAGTGTATATGAAGAGAAAATTAAAAAATCATCCAAAAACGTTCTTTTGGTTTCATTCTGGCACTTAGAAAAGAAAAATATGAAAAGCGGCTATTGACGACAGGCTTCAAGAGCTACCCAAGAGTGCATTATTTTTGCAATGCCATTCTCTTCCACCAGAGGGCGGTAGAACTCCACTCGGCTGCCTGAACTGGGATGAAACAGAGACACTCATATCTATTGAGGGAGATTTTTGTGTGTGTATTTCTTCATTTATTTCAAGAACATCAACTTTGTGCTCAACCAAGCAAGCCCAAACTTACATTGAGTAACTAAATTGATCCAGTTGAGATTAGATTTTCATCATATTTTAATAAAAAATACTTCTAATAACATTTTTCAGTTCTTGTGATTTTTATAATGTGAAATGCCGTGGCTTAAAAAGGTTCAGAATCACTGTTCTGTGGTGTCAAAAGTTGGAGCAGCAGCTTATCTACAGCTGAGAGGGAAAGGTTAGATAAGCTCATCAGCTCTGTCCTGGGCTGCCCCTCGACCCAGTGCAGGTGATGGTAGTCAGAACAACTCTGGCTAAAATAGCATCACTGCTAGCCAATGTCTCCCAGTCTGTGCATGAAGCTGTTGCAGAACTGGAAAGCTCCTTCAGAGTCAGACTGCTGCATCCTAGGAGCACAAAGTAGCGTTATTGCAGATCCTTCTTTACTCCAGTTGAATGTCATTACAACCATCGCTGCTCCCAAAAACATCAAACTTACTAATCATCTGTATCCCAACTGTTTGTCATTTTGTTCCTTTTGTCTTTTTTTTTATTTTCTTGTCAGTAACCTGGTGCTGCTTCTCATGCACATATATGCACATTGCGTAATTCTTTTTCCTAAATCATCCGTATACATTGCACATTTCTTTTAATCTAGTATGCATATTTCAATAACTGTCCAAGTATAGTTGAGCATATACTCAGCTTCTCCACAGTGGCACAACAAAAGATGCTTTCTGTTGCACTCTAATTGTATGACAGACTGAGAAGTGTTTTAAAACGATATTTCATGGTCTTGTTATTTTTTGTTATTTCATGTCAAAAGAACCTGGTCAAGGCAAACATCTATCAAGCTTTTTTAATGTGTTTAAAAAATTAACTCCAGACTAGCACGTATTCAAAGACAGGAAATCAAAAGTCTCCACCAGCTGATGTTTTTGCCCTGTTGGCTTCGTTTCGATCGTTTTCAGGCAGTTATTGAACTGAGGGTGTCACAGATTTGGTCCAAGGCCATTTAAGGTAAGGGCAGCGCTCAAGTCTGACACCAACCATGCACTTTCCCTTCGATCCCAATCCTCTCAAGCTACGGCTTTCAAACAGTGGTATGAGTATAGATATAAAAAAGAAAAAAAAAGCGCTGGCTGGTTGCCTTTGGCGGTAATTTTTGTTTGCAATATTTTGCGATGTAAATATTAACTTTGAAGCGGTGCTGCAGAGTGCCAAAGTTCAGAAAAGTGAGCTTTTCAAACACACAAAAATGTTTTCTCAGTCCAAAATGTTTCAATGAAAATGCTGTCAAGAAATATTTAAGAACTTTAGTTAGAAACTGAAGAGGAGGACAAATAAATGCAGGCAGATACTCATGCTTTGTTGCACATCTCTCAGAGTTTCATTTATCTCTAGATACATTTTTGGAATCAAAAGGAAATCAAATATAATTAAATGTTTGAAAACCAGCTGCCAAGTTATATGTCCAGTAACCAGATTATAGTTCTGTGTTTGAACCCGGGCTGGAATCTTTCTGCATGGAGGTGGCATGTTCTCTCCAAGCATGCGTGGTGGATATCCTTCTTGCTTTGTCTCAGTCCAAACAATTCTGGCCAACCTAAATCAGTGTTCAGTTGTCAGTCACTTTTCCATATCTTGTAGAGTAGTGACCTTTCCAGAGACACGCAGGACAAACAGCCATGCTCTCACATAAGGACTCCTAAGGGAAATTTAAAAAGATAAAATCACCTCTCATGCATCCCTGGGTGTGAAGAACATGCAAACTTTATGCAGGAAAAGCCAAGTCAGGATCTTCTTGCTGCAGGTGCTAACAAGTTCCCGCTTGTGCAGCCCAGATTTGAGGATGCAGGCTCAAAACAAAACGTTGAATGCTGCTTTGTGACTTTAGCTACGGAACTGTAAATCCCTTCATTTCACAGTTTGTTCTTACATAAATGTACAAAGTTATCAGTTCAAGTGTAAAATACATTTGGTGGAATCCATTTCTAAACTTTTTAATCTCTATTTAAGAACAAGTACAACGTTGTTGTTTTTTTAATTGCCTTTTTTCTCAGACACCTTAATAATCAAACAACCCGTCTTACACCTCATAATGTTTGCACTGAATTCTTTGAAGAGATTAACAGGCATCTGTAATCTCAGACCTGTACCCAAACATGAACCAGACTTGTGGAAATCTAGAATTTTCTTCTTTATATTTTGGCTGCTATTTTTTTTTATATTACTACTTTTATTTTCCCACAATGTCACACAAGGACACTATTTCTCTAAGTGATCTAAGGACAGTAAAAGTTTGGTTTGATTTAGATTGTGCAAAAGGAAGTAATTTTTATAGTACATGCATAATGTGTTTCAACTGCATGCAACTTCTGAAAGGTTACTTTTGTTCTCTCACTCTTAAGTCATGTTTGAAGCTGTCTTTTGAAAACAGTCTACTGCATGAAAATGCGGGCTGAGTGAGGAATGCATGCCATTTCCATATCATCACCCTGACTTCCTTCCAGCTTCTGTTGTCAAACATCCTGTCTCCATGGGCAACAACTCAAACAAATTAGCAGGCTAAATATGGAATAATGAAAAGCAGCATTATCTTCATAGCCAAAGCTAACACTGTGGACACTAAAGAAATTTTGAACACATTATGGGTGTGTGTGCTTGGAGGTGGGAGAAGGGTTGTGCATTCAAACAGAGCGGACATATTTTAGACTTCTCCACTCAAGCTCTAAACTGGAAAGTTATAATCTCCGTATTATGCAACATAACGCCATTGTTTTTTTGTTTGTTTTGTTTTTTTAACATGTTATTCCAACGAAGATTAGTCTCTTCGCTTTCCTGCTCTCTTCCAGCCGGCCGGTTTAGACAGGCCATTTGCACCGGCTGTGCCCAGTTTTCGTTGCCATGGAGATTACGTAATTCTGCAGCACAGACAGGCACGGCGCAGCCGCGGTTGGATGGGAAGGGCGAGACGAGGCAGCTTAAAACCCTGTTACAAACCCCTCCGCCATTCAGCCAGGCTCCCTACTCGACAGAACCGAGAGTCAAGAGCGAACCGAGTCGCAAAAAAAAAAACAAAAAAAAAGACTTTAAGGTTTTTTTTTCTTCCCACCTTCCTTCGTTTCTCCATCAGTTTGCATACTCCCCGTACCGCAGCAGCGACAACATGCGTGAGATTGTGCATCTTCAGGCCGGGCAGTGCGGTAACCAGATTGGAGCGAAGGTAGGTAGAGAGAGAGAGAGAGAAGAGCCAGCGAACCTTTGGGGGGATTTTATCTACCCGTTAACAATGGCAGCCGAGTTTTATTGTTTTAAATGCAACTAAATACAAGCTGGCCGCCGCTGGTCGTGACATGACAACTGGTAAGACAGCACGCTGTTCCCGGGAAAGATTAAGTAGGTCAAACACAGCGGAGAGGAAAGTGTCGTGCACAGGAGAGCCGTGAAGGCAGCGTACAATAGCATCCTTCAGGATGGGCGGCGGCAATCCGAGACATCCCCGCTGCTGTCGCATGAAGACCGCTTCATGCGACTGCTGTTCTCGACTGGAGCCGCACAGGAGGCGGAGAACGTGTGTGTGGGAAGATATCCACGTTAACTTTTAAATTAAAATATTAAATATTGTAATAATTAATATGCGTGCGCGCGTGTAGCCACAGCCAGACAGAGGGGTGCGGCTGAGACTCCGAATGCACTGGAACGACATGCAAATGACAAAACATGTCACATTGATGTCATTGGCCTGTTTTTTTTTTTTGTTTTGTTTTGGGTTTTTTTGTTAAGCCTTATCAAATATCAGTCATTCTTCATACTGTCATTATATTAAACAATATGAATGTTTGCGAAAGATTTGAATATTAAACACAAATTATAATCTGAGGGAATTTTGAATGCACCAAGATCATGTGTGAAGAAGGTGAAAAATTCTGAAATTCTGGGATGATTTATGTCTGTTGATTTACATCGAAATGGATGAACGAAATAAATAAAAAAACATGCATATTTTACAAAGATGATTTGTACGAAGGACAATCTTCCATTCATGTTCATTGAAGAGAAGAAGTGTCTTTCTCTTTCTCACTGTTTTTTCAATGTCATGTTGTTTTTATTTTAATTATGTGAAGCACTTTGAAATGCCTTGCTGCTGAAATGTGCTATACAAATAAAATTTGATTGATTGATTAATAAAAGACTGAAATGGAGTGAAAAAGTGGTTTTCTATTTGCTAAAAAGAAAACATTTCCTCTTTTGCTCGAGATTTGTGTGCTTGGCTCCACCCTTCAATTGGCACTGTTATTGTCACTGTCATCGAGAACAGTCAGGGCAAACTCAGAAATCTGGCTCATAATCAAGATGATTTGTTTATGCTTACAGATTATTTGGATCTTTTTAAAAAAAGATAAATTAGTGTCTTGAAAATCAGGCAAAAAATCTCTAATTTTGAAGCCTTTGTGTTGCATATAGGTTCTAGTTGCAGATGTAAACTCCTGGTAGTAACATGGTTTCTGTATGCATGGTGGGATGTGCAGTAATCTATTACACCCTGTTCATTCAGGATTCATATTTTCTAATGTTTTATTAACACGTTAATTTCATTGTAACTAATCTCTCATGCCCATGTGTTTGAAGTTCTGGGAGGTGATCAGCGATGAGCACGGCATTGATCCGACTGGAACCTACCACGGGGACAGCGATCTGCAGCTGGATCGGATCAACGTCTACTACAATGAGGCTTCAGGTTTGATTATGTGATTTGTCTCAGTATTTAAACTCTATTTAGAAACTATATCCCCCTCAACCACCAGCACCCCTCCCGACCCCACTGAGGGACAAGGGTGTTCAGAAAATGGATGGATGGATGGATCCCCCTCAACCCCTCCAGGAAAAAAACAAATCACTTATCTGTTCCAGGTGGAAAGTACGTGCCAAGGGCCATCTTGGTAGATCTGGAGCCTGGCACGATGGACTCAGTCCGCTCTGGCCCTTTCGGACAGATCTTCAGGCCAGACAACTTTGTCTTTGGTACGTAACTCGGAGCATGCACTTTAATTTACTCTATCAAATCAAAACTATTTGATTTTTCTCTGTGATGCTTAATAATGCATAACAAAGCAAGACAGAATTTCTTTGGGATTAATATGAAAAATTATTAAACTGGGAGATAATTGAAATTCCAACTGGATAAAAGCACAGGTAAAATATAAGGTGCAGGTGTGTAGCAAAACATTGACCTTACAAGATGTTATGCGATATTTGCTTCATAGAAGCAAGACTCGACTTTTGAGAAAACAGAAATATCCCTCTTTTTCTTTTGGTTTTCATTTGGGGACAAATTGTTTTATACCTCAAAATAAAGTCTCCCTCATACTCTGTGTGGCCGGAATTGTGTGGACACTGCACACTGTTTACCGCAGGCGGTTCAGATCTCATAGTCGAGCGTCTCAATTACCTACATTTCTCGTGACAAATTCCGTCATTTCCCTCAATCTGAATCGATGCTAGCAAGTTTGATGAGCTAGTTGGTCATCTAGCCCCGTTTCTTCTCCACCAGGGCAGAAGCCACACACCTGTGATGTGCGTCCTTGTGGCTGGTTGCGCCGACTCTCAACTTTCAGTGTTTTCAACTCGGTGTCGCACACACAAAGCAGATCAATGCGACCATCATTTGAGAAAGCTCTGTTTTCTTTTTTTCCAGAAAACATTGTGGTGTTTTAATATTGCAAGAGCCTATTGCCCCTATTGCAAAGTATGTTGTCATAGCAACAGTTCAGCACCGTAATCCTGCCATTACAGGCCAGAGTGGAGCAGGTAACAACTGGGCAAAGGGCCACTACACAGAGGGAGCAGAGTTGGTGGACTCGGTCCTGGACGTTGTGAGGAAGGAGGCTGAGAGCTGCGACTGCCTTCAGGGCTTCCAGCTCACACACTCCCTGGGCGGGGGCACCGGCTCCGGCATGGGGACCCTGCTCATCAGCAAAATCCGGGAGGAGTACCCTGACCGTATCATGAACACCTTCAGTGTGGTTCCCTCTCCCAAGGTACGATGATCGTGTCGGTTTGCTTCTTGGTATGCTTTAGTTTTCACCCTGAACTTGAGCGTTGCTTGTGCAGGTGTCGGACACCGTTGTGGAGCCCTACAACGCCACCCTCTCTGTGCACCAGCTGGTTGAGAACACTGATGAGACCTACTGCATTGACAACGAGGCCCTGTACGACATCTGCTTCCGCACCCTCAAACTCACCACGCCCACTTACGGAGACCTCAACCACCTGGTTTCTGCCACCATGAGCGGGGTGACAACTTGCCTGCGGTTCCCCGGCCAGCTCAACGCCGACCTCCGCAAGCTAGCGGTCAACATGGTGCCCTTCCCTCGTCTGCACTTCTTCATGCCCGGCTTCGCGCCACTCACCAGCAGGGGCAGCCAGCAGTACAGAGCTCTCTCCGTGCCCGAACTCACTCAGCAGATGTTCGACGCCAAGAACATGATGGCAGCCTGCGACCCCCGCCACGGCCGCTACCTGACCGTGGCCGCCGTCTTCCGAGGGCGCATGTCCATGAAGGAGGTGGACGAGCAGATGCTGAACGTGCAGAACAAAAACAGCAGCTACTTCGTGGAGTGGATCCCCAACAACGTCAAGACGGCCGTGTGCGACATCCCACCCCGCGGGCTCAAGATGGCCGCCACCTTCATCGGCAACAGCACGGCCATCCAGGAGCTGTTCAAGCGCATCTCCGAGCAGTTCACCGCCATGTTCCGGCGCAAGGCCTTCCTCCACTGGTACACCGGAGAGGGCATGGATGAGATGGAGTTCACCGAGGCGGAGAGCAACATGAACGACTTGGTGTCCGAGTACCAGCAGTACCAGGACGCCACGGCCGAGGAGGGAGAGTTCGAGGAGGAAGGAGAGGAGGAAGTCGCCTAAGGCTAACGGTCACTCATATTTCTCATTGGCACTCATCCATCCTTTTAGCCAAGTCCAACTCTGCTCTTTTCTTTTTAGTTTGTACTTTTCCTTCCTGTCTTGTCCTTTCCCTGCTCTCTTATTCATGTCATCTCTTCCCTGCCTCTTCTGTTTCTGGTCTTCACCTTTTTTCTTCTTCTGCCAGAGTAGGATTCACACACTAAAAACATAGCTGACCTTTGTAGCGGTAACAAAGGCTGCATTCACACAGCAGGTCTTGATGTGAACGTGTATGACCCCCAAAGTAAGCCGACTGCGCAGAGGAACGTTGACGTCACGCAGCAGCGCACTGTTTACTGAAGTAACAGTAAACAGTGCGCTGTTTACTGTTATACCCTCAAACTCACCACGATCGTAAGATTGATAATAAACTTTATCGATCTTAAAGTTTCTTCAGCAATGGGAATCAACAGTATTGTAACAAGAGACCAATAAAAAGAAAGTACAGCTAACAGCAATGGCCTTTGGCGGATCATCGATTACACAGTCTATAGCGAAGTCTGTTTGGATGTTTAGTCAGAGCCAGGAGTGGTGGGATTGTGATGTGATGCGCTTTCTTGATACAGACTTATGTCATAATCATAATTTTCAGCCATTGTTTGCATCCAAATTGCATTACATCGCATGTCTCAACGATGTGAACATAGGATTAAATGCGACATGACCATTCAGACTGCAGGATCCTTTGAAACAATCCGATACATGTGGAGGTGGCACAGATTGGCTTTTTTGAGGTTGAAAAGATCGGAATTGGGTCGTTCAGACAGCTGTGAAAAAGTCGGACACGGGTCGCACTTGGGCAAAAAACGGCGGACTTGAGTCACATTTTGCCTGCTGTGTGAACTTAGCCAAAAAACGTGTGCAAGTGTTTTTTTGTTGGTAGCATTTTCTTCATCGTCATCATCACCAGATAATCTTTCACACTGAGCCCAGTTTGATCACTTGTCTGATTTGGCATTGGTTGAAATAAATATATTATTAAACAAGTCTTTGTCTGTGGGATCATTTCTGTAGCTTGAGGTTCAGCTCAAAGGTATTTTTCATCAAATGTTTTTGATTTACTGTGAAATTGCTTTTTTTTTTCTTTAATTCCGTTTCAGTTTTCATCTCGGATGACAAAAAAACTTGTCAAAATGGAGACCAATACTTTTCAGATGCCTTCGAGTGACACAAGGGGGCAGCAAGGGGTCTGTGTGCAAAGTGCCTTTCTGATCAGGATGTGGATTTCTTTTGCCTCTTTGCAGCTGGTGTACATGCAGTGTTTATCTAACTTTTATTTATTTGGACAATAGCGGGGACACCTAGTCAACTGTTCTCAATAATGACGCATTAACTAACACAAGGGTGCATGACTGCACAAATCAAGTAAAACCGGATTCTCACTGACGGGTCTACGGCTGTCAGAGCTCTAAAACTGCATCAAGCCTGCATACTCTGAGCTCTTCTGTTATTACTCTGTTCTGTTATTCACCAAACAAACAGCAGCAGGTATTGGCTAAGTAGGTCATTTTAATTTTGAGGAAGATGTCATCTTTCGGTCTTATGAGCACTTTTAAATTTAAACACGAAATTTCAACAAATTACGAGAAGTCCACATCTGGGAGGCTGTCTCATAACGCACGTCATTTACACATTGACAAGAACATATTCAGATAGATCAGGAAGTGTTTTTTCACTCTGGCGCTGACTGAGCAGACTGCTGCTTCTGCTGGCGGTCTGCCCTCCTCTGTAACGGTGCCTCATCAAAGCGATGGCACTCGTCTAGCAGAGCCCTGAGGACCTTCATCTCCTCCGGGACAAACACATGGAAACAGCCGCATTCAGGCAGGATGGGCTCCAGACTGAAGTAAGTTAGTCGGCTTATGATTTCTTTTTGTCGACCTCCATCATTTTCTCTCTGCCTCTCACTCAGTTCTTGTGGTTTCTATTAACTTCCTCTCACAAAACTGCACAGGAAGTTTAATGCAGCAGCTCTTCTGCCCTTGTATTTGCTGCCACAGACATAACAGTGGACTTATTCTAATCCCTGTGTTAAGCAGATTTTATTTACTAAATTTGACATGCATTTATCTGTATATTAAGCCTATTATAAGCCACAAGGCACTTCTTTGAATGTAATAACACAGATATTTTATATTGCTCACAATCAGATTAAATTTGGAGTAAATGTCTTAACTTTTTTGTATTATTAATCTTTCTTTTATTAATTTCTGAATTAATGTGAATGCACACGTCAAACTCTGAACAGAAATCTCACACGTTTTGGTGTTCATGTGCTTCCTGTCAGACAAAACCCCGAGCGAACTTTCAACTGGTTCTTTGAAGCGACATGCCCTGTAGCCAGAGACAAAGGTGAGGACAGCTGTAGCTTCTGGATCGGCACACACACCCATCCAGAACGGCTCACACATGTTTGGCTCTGTTCTAATAAGCACTGCTTCTGTTCATCATCTTCTATATCAGATCGTTAAAGTTCACTGAGAACAAAGAAGACTGTGGGTTTGTGGTCTCTGCTTCTAAATATGTGACTTCAAATCTCATGTAACATCTGTGTCGATTTGGTGAAGCTTCAAACTTAAAAAAAAATCTCAGATTTGTTTTACTAGTAGAAGACATGGGTAAAATTTGACCATTTGATTTGGTCCGTTTTCATTGTTTCGGGCGCTACATTGTGATTTTATTCACAAAATTCCCTTTGTTATACGTATATACATATAAACTGACACTGATGTTTTGTCTACTACAATGAAGTTACTCATCAGATGTTTTTCTGTCACTCTTTGTATCTCGGACTTGTCTTATTTCAACATGACTCAATGGATTGCACAAAGTGAATTGCACAGTCTGTGAGTCATGACTCAGTCGCTACACCGGCGTTTTGACAGCGGACTTCAACATAAATTAATATTGGTACATGTGAATTGAGAAAAAATTGAAATATCTAAACTTTGTTTGTGTGAAGCAGTTTGTGCTGTTCTGACAGTCGCACATTCTTCCTGTCATGTGATCAGAAGAAAACCACAAAGCCTTTTTAGTCACAAGTAAACCCAAGGAGAGCATCCTGTTAACTCTCTGTGAGAGCTGACAGCTGACCCGATCAGATTTCACATTTAGCCATTTTTAAAAAAAAATTTTGTCTAGTAAAATTACTAATGTTTTTTTTTTGTTTGTTTTTTTGCCCACAATAAACTATTAATATGATTAAGTTTATATTATTTCAGTAATTCAGAAATTAGAAAAATGAAGCTTCTTTAGTGATTCATTAGACTGGAGATAACATATTTCAAGCATTAATTCGTTTTAAATCTAACTTACAGCTAATGATGGTCCAAACTTACCAAGTTAGTCCAGAAATAATACATAAATGCTTAATAGTGAAATGTGAAGTTATGGATCATGGCAGTCAGGGGGAAAACCTGACAGTTGATCAGCTGACAGTCCTCGACACCCTGTAGAGGTAAGCAGAAGCAAAGCGTGGTGGAAACAGCAGGTTAAAAACAGCATCAGCAGGGTTCAGAGGAAAAGCCCATTCAAGAGTTTTGGGGGAGTTTCTCGAGGTTTGGACCGCAGTGCTTCACATCAGACACACCATGTATTCGTATCCGTGGGAAGGAAGATGCCTTTCTTATGTGATGTCAATTCTGAACCAGAGATAGTGAAAAAGGACAGATCTGTAGCTCAGTGGTCCAAAACATTTTTTTTTAAATAAAAGTATCTTGCTTTTCAATTAGAAAAAAGGAGAGTCAGAATTCAAGCTGCTTGAGGTCCGCTGTGACGTTTCCACAGTCGGTGAGGATTCGGGGAGTCATTGCCTTTTGTTTGTGTTGGTTCACAGCTGCTTACCAAGAGATATTGGAGCAGTTTGTGCTTCTGTTTGCTGACAGTCTTTACAGAAATGCTCATTTTATTTTCCAGCAGGACTTAGTATCTCATCAATGTGCTTGGCATGATTTCTTTAATGAGCATCACTGATTGGGTTGCAAACCTGGCTGACATAAACCCCAATGGATGATCTCTGGAATATATTTTGTAGCACCATTCACATATAGGGTAATTAAACCTGAGTTACAAAAAGAAAAAGGGGACAGAGTTTAAAACATAAACTAATGACACATAATCATACAACGGGAAGGAAATCTGAATACCCTTAGATAAGCTAATGAAAAATGATTAAAATAAATCTCTTAACTTTTGTGTTTGCTTGCAGCAAACAGTAACAGTTTGAGTCATGATTCAAAGGAAAAGTCTGACTAAATGCTGCCTCACCTGATTTGGTTCTGGTTCATGGAAACGAGGAGTAAACAGGTCATTGACAACCTGGAGGGTTTTTTACGTGGTGTATATCTGACTAGCAACTCTGAAGTACATTTGTGACCAAGACCATTCAGTGACTTGTAGACCATCGACAATATTTCTATTATTTTACAATCAGGGAGACAGTGCAGTCACTTAAAGACTGGTGTGGTATGATCCATGTTCCTGGTGTTGGTCAGGACTCTGGCAGCAGCATTTTGGATAAGGTGCACCAACTTGCTAATTTATTTTTTTTGTAAAAACAAGCATAAAATAACAGCGCACAGAAGTTATTTTGGGTCTTGTTTTGACAGGACATCCTTTATTCTGGTGATGTTTTAAGGCGGTACAGCTGGTTGATTTATTATTAGACTAGGTTAATTCTTCTAGGTTCAGCTTGAAAACAACAATTTTTTTCCTTTTCTTTTTTGTTTTACTCTCTGCGGCCTTCAGTTCCACAGAATCTAGATCAGTTTTGGTTTTGACCTCACGTTCTTTTTAAAAGAAGATGATGAGAGACACCAGACCTAACAATGCAAACAAGAGCAGTGTTGATGCAACCCAGGAACATCTCAGCAGGAGAACTGTCTCCATGCTACTCTGCATTGATGCAGTAATTAATGGAAAAGGAGCCCTTACTAAATACTGGGTGCATATTCTCTACAGTACATCACACATATGTTTTGTAGTTGAAAGAATAATACAAGTTCTAAAATAATATACACTACTCAAAAAAATAAAGGGAAAACTCAAATAACACATCCTAGATCTGAATGAATGAAATATTCTCATTGAATACTTTGTTCTGTACAAAGTTGAATGTGCTGACAACAAAATCACACAATGGAAATCAAAGTTATTAACCAATGGAGGCCTGGATTTGGAGCCACACACAAAATTAAAGTGAAATGTTCTCTTTATTTTTTTGAGCAGTATATATTACTGTATCTACAGAATGTTTGTGTCTGAACTGAATTAGCTTTTTTGCTGAAAATTGAACTTAGTGAAATTCATTTGTGTGATGTAGTTTGTTCATTCATTTTCATAACTTTTTTTTTTTTTTGCTTTAATTTTGCAGATCCTGGAGTAAAGTTTCAGTTTCCAGAAGACTTCAGGGATGAGGTAGCCTCTGCTGCTCCAGGGAATGCGTTGTTGGGAATATACTTTTGAAATGATCACAGCAGCTCGACTTTACTCTTCGAACACCGGACATATTTTGTGTGGCTGTTTAAGGACTCACCTTATTTAGGTCAAGGGAGTAAATAAATTGAACTTTAGCAAACAATTCTTGTTCAAATTTATGTTAAAACGGAAACCAAAAGTCAGGCTTTATAAATCCGTTTGATCAAAACCGACAATGTTTCAACCATTTATTGACGTGTGAACATTCTTTTTTAACCTTTCGCTTTCTTTTCTTATCACATCCTCTAACTGTTGACAATGGAGACAATAATGTTTACGTTGCTCAGCGTGTAACACCGTAAACCTGAAATAGTTTCCAAAAGTTGACGTGAGGCGCATGAAGCTCTCGTACTTTAACATAACCGTCTTTGTTGGTGTCTCTCGCTCCTTATTTTGCTCATTAAATGCTTATTTTCCAGGGATCCAGTCAAACTTTGCCCAGGTTCTGCTTCCCGTACGACATCCAAAGGTGAGTATGAACTGGGTTTTCGCTGCATGCCCGGTCACACCTCCCCGCCTGGTTTACTTGATCTAACTGTCCTCCTCTCACCTCGCTCGTCTGCTCAGACAGAGGGATGGGGTGGCCGTCCAGCACTTTACTTTTGTTCTGACTGACCTGGAGGGATGCCAGCGCTTTGGTTTCTGTCGCCTCACCAACAGCACACAGACGTGCCTTTGCATCCTAAGGTATGCTTTTGTCTGCATGTTTAACCTTTATTTTGTGATCCCCCTGTGTCTTTTGGACACAAAAAAAAACATGTTCTTTGAAAGATTGCCATGGAAATGTTACATTTTCTTTGTATCCCATTATTAACTTCGTACCTTACTATAAGTAACAGATATATATTAATTTTCTGAATTTTAACCCCTCGAATTGGCAGTTTTTCAGTAGCATTTCTCTTTTGTTCTTCAGAAACAAACATTGAAAGGTTTATGTTATTTCCCATCCTATAAATTCAAGTTAAAATGGGGGAGTATGATCTTAATCAGGGAGTAATTTATTTTATAATTTTTTTATGCAGAGGTTTTTGTAAATAAATTGTCCATTGGACTCACCAAAGACTCTTAAAATTACACGTTTTTTATGGATGTCATTGTCTTTAACATTCATAGCAAGTGTTCAGTATGATTTTTATAATTGCTGAAATCTTAGTGTTAGCAATTTGTCGTTTTTTGTTGGGTTTTTTTGCGGCTAGAGACAGGTGTGGGTAAAACTGAAAGCATAACTGTGATCAATTAAAACGCTGTGTTAAAAAAAAAGGTCATTATTTCCCAGTGACGTGCGGTCAGGGGAGGCAGGTGAGGCAGAGCCTCACCTGTCATCATGGAAAAATAATATAATAATAAAACCATTTATATTGCTATTTTCACCGTGTGGTTTGTACTATAAAGTATCTATTTTTTACTTAGCTTAACCAATTCTGATGATTTTTTCTTCAAAATCGCTGGATTTTCGCATTTTCCCATTCAATTGCTCAGAAGCGAAGCCGGTGAGGCAGCAGCGAGCTGAGCCTCACCTGGGATTGCGCAACCTCTCGCTAACTGCACTGGTTGCCATTCTATGAGAGCATGCTCCTCCTGTCTGTACGCCAGCAATAAAATGGCTAAAAACATTTAATATATGGACTGATTTTCCATAATTTCGCTTATGTATATAATGTACAGTGTTTTTTGTCACCAACTGTGTGTGTATCGTGTTTTGTGTGCGGAGGAGCGATCAGAAATGGCAGAGAACAGACTCCAGGGGAGGCAGGCAGTTCTCTTGCCTCATGGCAGGGGGCGCTCATGATCCCAGATATTGT
>NW_006800413.1:17068-48883 GCF_000485575.1 Poecilia formosa
AATGTTCTGTTCTGTGTGCAAAATTCTTGAATGTTTTTTGGTGTTAAATCCTAAAACATGAAGTGGCATTGTTGTCAGTTGCTATGGCAACGAATCTGCAGCTTAACGAATACAGATAACTTTGCTGTGGATCATAGCACGAAATCAATACCTACATTTCTAAGTTTCACAGAGTTAACGCGGCTATGGATGACATGTAAATGATTAGTCTTTTTGCCCTCCAGCATTGTATGCATGCGCGAAATTTCCATGGGTCCAATAACATGCATGGTGTCTAAGTCATAAGTCAGTGCCTCACCAGCAATGAACCTCACCTCACGTCACTGTTCATTACATATTTTACAAATTATTAGATGTATTCACAAGGGAATTGATTCTTTCTTTTTTCTTTTTTTTTTTTTTAAAGTGATTTCATCCCGTATCGATTCACAAGGGAATCGATTCTTTCTTTTTTCTTTTTTCTTTTTTTTTTAAAAGTGATTTCATCCCGTATCGATTTCAAACAGTTATCTCCCGTGGTTCGAGGTGTTCTACAAACTTCTCAACAGTCTGGCCGACTACCTCTCTAAAGGACAGGTGAGTTCTCCAGGTCCTAACCTCTAACCTCTACTCTCTCCACACTGTTGCACGAGCATCGCGTGAACATAACCCACCTCTTCAACAGATCAATGAGATCAAGGCGCTCCTGGCTACGCTCTACAAGCAGACCATCCCGCTGGCTCCCGGATCCGTCACCCTGCAGATGGTAAATCTCTTAACTAGCCAACGAGAACCCGGGGAGTCACACTTGAGTTTGAACGTGTTCTGTCAGTGGTTTGCGTTTTGTGTTTCTTTCCTGAGGGAGAGCAGCTTTTGGTGAGCACTGAGGTGTCCCGTTCTGTCGGACACACAGAGGGACCAGAGGGGGTGAGTTAGTGCCACCGGAGTCCATGTGGCCCAGAGGCAGATGCAGCCGGGCCTGTTCAGACTAACGCTGGCTGTCTGTGCTTGATGACTTAAGCTTTTATTTTTGTGTGAACTAAAACTCTGTTGACTCACCCCTCTGAGAGATGACATGTCTATGCTGATCCTAACACAGTTAACACTAGCTAGCTTTCATTATTATCTACAGTCTGTTTAAAAACCCATGACTAATGCCTCATTATGGAAATGGTTTGTCTGAGAATTTACTCCATCTGGCTCCAAGCTACAGCTTGTTGTATCATCTTTGTTTTTGTGTTTGGGTTTCATTCCAAAATGACAAAGCCATCTCCAGCAGCTGCGCATTTCTAATCCAATTCACCTACAAATTAACCCCCTGATTTTAAATAACTCTCGTGTTTCGCATCTGTGTCACGGCATGCAATGAAATGTTGATGTAGTTTTGATTGCAGCATAAATACGGTTTCTTCAGTCTGAATGCAGACTTTGCAACCGATCTTGTTAAACCAGAAGTTTAACAGGATGCATATGGTGCACCATTAGGCTTTTGCAGGAACAGACGGCATTAATGGTTCAAAAACAGATATTTGACTCAAAGCTGTGAAAGAGAAAATTGCTCAAAAGCAGCACAGTCTGCATGTAAAAGTACAATTATTGGGCTGATAATTTTGGAATAAAAATGGACAATGTGACAGCCTTTTATTCACATATGCACCAAGATGTTAGACTACATCCACAATGCTGTAAAAAAGTATATCCTCTATTTTCTTCCCTTTTTCTTACTGTGGCTTTATGGTTGTTTTTTTGTTGTTTTTTTCTGGACAGATTCCATATTTTATCGCTCCAGATCCAAAGAGTCTTCCTTCTATTCCTGAAAATGTGAGTATGGTTGCCTAAGTTAATTAGCTATGACTGAGTTTGAGCTGTTTTGCAAAGTCTTTTAGATTTTAGATGTGCAAATCTGATAGAGATATACTCCAAAGTCCTAGCGTTCTGCAAGTCTCAACTCGGCGAGGCTAAAGATAAATATATAAATGTATACCCTACTTTTGTGATACTCATTCATAAGCAGTTTTGAACTGTTCATGTTTCTTCCAGTTCAGGGTTTTGCACTACTTTGTGCTGGGCTGTCTCCTAAAATCCCAAAGAAATCTATCAAAAGTTTGAGATTGTAATTTGACCAAATCTCATAAAATACCAGAACAAAACACAAACACACCCTGTCTCTTTGGCTCTGCTAGAGAAACCTGACTGAGCTGATAGTAGCAGTAGATGTCGGGAATCTCCTTCAGCTCTATGCCAGCATGCTGTTCGAGAGGCGGATCCTCATCTTCTCCAGCAAACTCAGCACCGTAAGACGCACGTTTTCATTTCCCCTTTTTGTTGCATGGTTTTAACACCATCTCCAACACCCTGATCATACTCATACCTCAAACAACACTTATCTTTTAAGTGTGATTAGACCATTTCTAAACATAGAGTTAAAATGTCATTGCTTCATTCTGTGACAAATACAACTCTCTATACTCGTTGATCACATGTGAAGTAGATAAGCATGCACGTTGAAGTTCTCCTCCATTTTGTGTGTGCAGCTAACGTCTTGCGTACACGCTCTCAGTGCTGTTTTATACCCGATGTACTGGCAGCACATCTTCATCCCTGTCCTGCCACCACATCTACTCGACTACTGCTGGTGAGAAGTCCTGTCCGTCCGTCCATCCGTCCATCCTAACCCCAACACTAACACACCAATCCGCCTGCACGTACACTGCGAAAACACAAAATCTTAAGTGACATAATTTGCCAGTAGATCTAGCATGTTTAAAACAAGATCCTGCGACTTGCTAAAAAGCTTCTTGTAAGTTAGTTTTGTCTTATTTCAATCTTCCTAAAATATTTGCTGTAGAAACCAGACAGAAGATACATGGCAAGGTTTTGTGTTTTTGCAGTGTGCCTGTTTACCTGATGACAGAATAACGTGATTTCCTTTTTTGCCGTTACAGTGCGCCCATGCCTTATCTGATTGGAGTCCACACCAGTCTTTCGGAGGTAACCGAGTCGCTCACATCCCCCCACCAGCTTTATTTGCAAGTTGATCAAGTTTATTCTTACTGCCTGTCTTCTCGACAACATATTTCCATCCATTAGCGGGTGAGGAGTCGTGGGTTAGAGGAAGTGGTTATTCTGAATGTTGATACAAACACTCTGGAAACCCCCTTTGATGACCTTAAGAAGATACCTGCAGATGTGGTAAAAACACATATTTATTTAATATTTATTGTAATTTCAGCGAGTTGCTTTGTGTTAGTTGAGCATGCCAGCTGTTTCATGGATAACATCAGGCAGATATCAGCAGGTTTCTTCCATTTATTTGCTCAGATGTCCGGCCTGAAGGTCTGCTTGAAGCGACAGGCAGTGTCTCCTGGCTGTGGTGTTTCTCGAGCTTTCCTGAAGGCTCAAGCTCTGCTGTTCGGAGGCTACAGAGATGCCCTGCAGGGCGACAAGGTCAGTCAGTCACTGCGGTTTGATTAGTTAACACCAATGTTCTCCTTGCAATTGCAGAATATATTTGTTGTGCTTGCTGGTCATTCTATATGCGTCTCTCTTCACAGGAGGGTGACATTTATTTCTGTGAAGAGGTTTTTTTGGATCACAAGTCTACCAGCATGAAGCAATTCCTGCAAAGCGCCATTCATTTGCAATTCTTCAAACAGGTACACAGCGACCTCTGCTGGGCATGTTTCCTGAGTCTTAAAGGGAAAAATACAATAAAACTTTGCAGTCGATTAATTGATGAGACTGCAAATCTATTAAGTTTTAGAAATACTGTATGCACCGTGGTCGCCAGAGTGGATAATAAGAGCGCCTGTAAATGTATGGATTTCGATCGCATATAAGGCAGAAAAGTGAACTCTATGGCGTCATCCCGAACAGTGCCACCTACTGGACATCCAGTGGAATTTCACAAAATATGTCTGGAGACTCATTTGACAAGTCGCAGAGCATCTCAGGAACACAATTCATGACAGACTTGTAGAATAAAATAAATAAAAATAGTTATTGAATTAAATTACCCATTATCAACTAGGGTCCTCAATAATTATTAAAAGTTTTAAGAATGATGCAATTGAGAGGAAATTGCATTTAATGATGTGAATTACTGTCTTTACTGGTATGACTATATTATTCTTGATAATTTACAAAAAAACACAAAAAAAACTTATTTTTACTATTAAACTGCACCATCTAGTAACCAAAACAGTATTAAGATTACTTCAATGGATAAATCTAGAGAGAGAGGGCTAAGAAGATGAGAAGCATTTAATTTAAAGAAAAGGGTAAGATACATCTCCACTTTGAATTATGTTGTACTTTTAATCAATATAAAATATTATAAATTAATTTGTCACATACTTATTTCAAAGTCTAGACACATATTTTGCACCTGAGTGAACATGATGGAAAAACTCTTTGAAAAGTGCTTGTTTAAAAGGATTTGATTTTTTTTTCACTTATAGTTAAACTCAGCATTAGTCCTGCCTAAGACATATTTAGATGTTAAATATTTCAATTCATCCAAGTACTTATGCCTCTTGTCATCACCCTAATCTTTAGATTCCTTGAAAAATTCTTACTGTGACAGACTGGCGACCTGTCCAGGGTGAACCCTGCCTCTCGCCCAGAACGTTAGCTGGAGATAGGCACCAGCAACCCTCCCGACCCCACTGAGGGACAAGGGTGTAAAGAAAATGGATGGATGGATGGAAAAATTCTTACTTTGGTCCATTCCAGGACATTAATGTTACTTCCAACCTGAAGAAACATGGTGGTGAAGTTAAACGATTGCTTTAAATCCAAAGTCCTAAATGGGTATGAATGAATAATTTTGGACTAAACTGTTAGAAATAAATACTGAGGCAAATTTTCATAATCCATGCAAGCTAGCAAGGTTGATTGTTAAAAATGATTCAGATACCAGTGTTTACGTTGGTCTCAAAGCTGTTTCTGCACTTGTTTGTTTCAGTTCATTGACTGTCGCCTGGATGTTCTTAACAAAGGGAAAGAACTCGATGACCTTTTCGAGGAAGAGATAACAAAGTGTGAAACAACAGCAGGTGTGTATCCGTATGTCTTGAGGATGTCACAAGGCAGATTTTTTTATTTTCTTTATTTTTGTCATTTTAGGAATATCCTATCACGATCACCTTTCATAAAATCAATACCATGTGTCTCCTTTTGCGGTAAAATAAGACAGTACATTTTATGATTTTTAAATTACTCATCAGTGACACTCTGGATGCTGGAGTGTCTATTTTTTGACAGATATTTTAACCATTTGACTTGATGTAGTCAACAGTTTTTGTAAACCTAAGTTATGCTCCTTCTGCTGAATAGCAACGTTGGCGCTAGCATCTCTGTCTGATATGACTTGTTGTTGATACGTAATATATTTGGACTACCTGGTGTTTAAAATGCCAAAACCAAAGACAGAACAGCAGCTATAGAGATTAGGAGCCAGTGACAGATTAATCAGGGGCTAAAAAAACCTATCATTTAAAGAAGAAGTCATGAATGAAGTCAATACTTGACGTCAGATTGGGACTTCCCTTTTATGAGAATATATCTTTTTCATATTGTTGAATTAAAACTCTTTCTTTTGGATTTTTTTTCTTTTTTTTTTAGGAAGAGGCAAATCTTATCAGCAGTTAGTTGGCAATTTAAAGGTAAGTTCATTTGACTACATCTGTTTTCCTTATTGGCCAGGAAAGTCCTAACATTCATGTCGTTGTACTTCTAACAGAAAGGGGGCGGCGCTCTCATCCTAAACATGAAGACCAAAGCAAACATGAAGGTGAGTCCAGATGTGACTGGGCTTTAAGGGAGGACAGCTCTGTGTTGCGGGTGCCGCCTAACTTTTCATTGTTGTCTCTAACAGACTAAAGGTCTCACCAAATCCGGTTTGAAAAACCTGCTGATTCACAAGGTAGGCTCGTGTTCATGTAGGCAAACGCTTTGATTCACCCGAATGCTGCTGGCTTCTCTTACTCACTTCACCGTGTGTCATGCAGGTCCACCATGAGGACCGCAGCCTCCAGAGGGGCGGATCGATGTCACACCGCCGTGTCCAGTCTGACAGCTTGCAGAGCCGCCTGCCCATCACACAACACTTTGGAAAAGTAAGACTTTTTTTTTGTTGTTGTTGTTTCCAGCAAACAAATCTACATCTGAATCAAGTTAAATGTGTAAGACAGACAGTCCCGTTTTGTGCCGTCTTCCAACTGTTTTTGTTATATTTTCTTTTTCTGGTCTTGGTTTTCTACTCCATTAGTCACGGCCTCGCCGACCTGCTCAGAAAATCAGAGACAAGGACGTCACAAAGGACACAGAAGATCTCTGGGACAGGTGGGAAATCCACTAATACACCATTAGTCTCCTCAAACGGTCCCCAGTTTTAAAGCTCCAGCCAAGGGCCAAACGTATAACTAAAAGGTCTGCTTTATTTTGTCAAAAGTGGAAGATAGGTTTAATTTATTTTTTTTGTTGCAAAATGAATATGAAAGCCTGTTGCAGCCATGTTTAAATTACATTTTTAAAATAATTATTTTTACTGTTTCTCATCAAGTTCCTGCTCTGTAGAACATAAATACAATTTAATACCAGTGTTTGTGATATTATTTAGAAACGTCAGGACATTAGAAGAACCCAACCAGGAAGTCTATTGAGAACCTTTGGTTATATTTTTAAGAGATGTTTTTTCTTTTCTTCACATAAACAATATATGCGGATGTAGGGAACATGCATTGATCATATCGATCCAACAAAATGGGCCCAAAGTAAAACAGCATGACGTGGCCAAGTGAAGACCAACTGCTGACATCTCTGACATATGCAAAGGGAAACTAGTTTTTTTATCTCTTCCCTTTTTCGAGGTTTTGTTTCCACTTTATGATTCCAACACATGACAGTCTGTTGCTCTGTTTAACGAAGCCACACATAAAATAACCTAGAATACTGTCTCTGGAAATCAAGAGTGAAAAAAAAACAACAAAAAAAACCCCAACTGATTCATTTATTTACTAAATAATTTCTCAATGCAGTAGATGAAGCATTTCATTTGACACCTGCTACGCATATTTATATTATAATATCACTATTTCTAACTTCTATTTAGTTTTATTGATGTTATTTTTTGTTCTCAGTGAGGAGAACTCGAGGCTCGCTGGACAGCCTGACTCCGAGATTCTGAAGGAAGAAGAAGAAGACGAAGACGATTCACCGTTATGCGACTCAGAGGAGATGGATCTCCTGGGGGAGATCTTTGACACTCTTAGCTCGCGCAGCTCCCACGACCGAGGCCTGTTGTATGGCACTCGCAGCCTGGATTTGTTTGGACCAGACAGCCATGACTACATCATTAAGGTAAATCAGTAAGGAAACGATCAGCACTCCCGCTTGGAAGTCAGTTCTAATTCTCTTTTATGTGGTTGTTAGCGTGTTCCAGGCAACCCCAGCCAGGAGAGCCTGTCTCTGTCCATCAGCGGCAGCGGCAGCTTGCACAGCTGGAATCTGGAGACCACAGAGGAGCTCTCGGATCGGACGGAGGACTCGGACTGGCACGGCCTGGACAGCAGCTTGCCGGAGGAGGAGGGAGCAGGATGTCTCCTGGTGGCAAGTGAGGTCGCCGAGCACGAAGCGAAACAAAGGGAGGTCAGGGAAAAACAGAGAGAATCTGATGGAGAAATAAATGAGAAGCAGGAAATAACCAACAGCGATAACTTTAAGGAAGTGAAGATAGAAGAGGAGCCAAGTAAAGAAGACATAGCAAGCTTTGGGGAAAGCTCGCAAGAAACGACTGAAGGAAAAGAAGACGAAAGAATGAAGGATGACGGGAAAGATGAGGGAACTCAGAGCGAGGAGGTAGCTGTGTTACAAGAGGAGGAAGGGAAAACGAATAACGTGCAGGAAAATGAAACAAAAGAAGAAATGAAAGAAACACAGAAGGATACAAATAATGATTCTACAGAAACATTGAACTTAAAGTGTGTGAACAGAGAAGACCTGCTGTTGAATTCGGTGGGAGAGCCGCAGAATGACGCTACAGTCCCACCGGAGCCTGACGACGTTACCGCCGAGTCTAAACCGCCTCCATCTGAGGAGAAAGAGAGTGATAAAACCCCAAAGAAGGAGGAGCAGGGGCCCCGCGTGACCTCGCCTCCTCCCAAAGTCCTTTCCGCCGTAGCGCGCTTCCAATGTCAGCCACACGGCCAGCAGGGATTTCAGCTCAGGTCCGTTTCTAAGAACTCTGCCGAGCCTGCGTTGCGATGCAGAGAAAAGGTACAGACTCCATGTGAGTTGGACGCAAACAGAAACGCAGAGGCGTCTGAGGAGGAAGACCGCCCTCCGATCAAAGTGTCTGAACTGAAGAAGAGATTTGAAGCTTGATGGTAACATCTCAGTTTTCACTGGTTTAGGTGGAAACCCAAACATCCCCATCAACACTTTCCAGCTCAATGGGATTCCAAGATGCTCCGAAGGCAGAAGGGGGTTTCATGCAAACAAATACCCAAAGTATCTCTTTGCTAAGCTAAGAGGCAGGTCCCATTAGTTTTATTGAAGATGAAGGAAATAGGAAACAGTAAATATTTTTGGTTTTAGAAAGGGCTCAGGATCAAACTAAAGCATCATTATTAACTCAAAAAGAAAAAAAAGATAACACTTTATTTGAAGGGGTGTGCATAAGACTGACATGACACTGTCATAAACACGACAACATCTGTCATGAACATAAAGTCTTTATGAATGTTTATGACAGTTGTCATGAAGTGTCATTCAGTAAATAATGACACTTTTAATAAAGTTGCTCTAAAAGTTCCATTATAAGTCCATTAAAAGTGTCAACTTTGCATGATTTTGTAAATTATGATAATTTAATGTAAAGTTGCCATTTTTAATGGACTTTTAATGCAACTTTTTGAGCAACTTCGCATTAAAAGTGTCATTATTTACCGAATGACACTTCATGACAACCGTCATAGACATTCATAAAGACTCCTTCATGTTCATGACAGGTGTTATGTCAGTCTTATGCACACCCCTTCAAATAAAGTTACCAAAAAAAAAAAACAAAGAAAATGTTATTTATGGCATTCATTGAACTGTTAAACTCTCAGGTTGGAAGTTGCTGGTTTCAGTGGTTGCTAGGATCTTCGTCCCCATTGCTTCTGTTTTCCATTTCTTTTTTTAAATTGCTTGAACTGTTTGAGCTCATCCTTTCCAAGCAACATAAATTGAAACTTAAGTGACGTTTCAAAGCCATGAACCAGACGGGCTAAAGCAGTGGTTCTCCATCCTGTTCCTCAGCACTCATTGTCCTCCAGGAATTTGAGTATTCCCTGTTCCCACATCCATCCTAATCTGCTCAATCTGGGATTGGGTTGCTGTGGGCAGCAGCCTAAACAGAGAAGCACAAGGTGCTCCATGGTCAGCTGAGAAACATTTAGTCCTGGGTCTTCCCAGAACATCTCACCAGGGAGGTGAGGGGTGATGCTGTAATCAGGTGTGCCAAATAAGAGACATCTAGGACAGGAAGGACAATGTGGATCAGGACTGAGAACCACTGGGCTGAAGGGATCGCTTGGATTTTTTGAGTCAAGTTCTGTGAACTTTTTAGCAAACATTTCCATACCTGTAAAAAGACATAATAGAACCAATCAGCCATATCTTTACTCTAAGTGAGTTAGAGGAAGGATATGGCCTCACCATTTAACCTCAGTCTGCACGGCTCTATAGCAGAGTTAGCAGCATGTTGAAAAGTTTTAAATTTAAATTGTATGGCTACCAAAGGGAAGGGAAAAAAACCTACATTGGAGCTGAAAAAATTACTTTCAGGAGGTTTCCCCAGCCTCTTCCACCAGTGAATGATCATCAGCCTGATTGGATAAACTAACTTTAAGATGCTGTGCCTTTCAGAGGTTTTGTGGTTTGGTGAAAGTCTTATTTGGATTTTAAAAAGTCAGTCAACTCATTGTGAGAATTGGTGTTTCTGCCACATCACTCAGCAGAGAAAAGTCAAACTTAGTATTTTGTGCAAATGTTGACTCAAACACCAATGCTGCATTTAAATAATTTTTTTTTTTACAGGTAAGGAAACTATTGGTGATAATGGTACAAGAACCACAAGTCAAAAAAGCAAAAAAAAAAAAAAAAAAGGAACTTCTTTAAAAGCACTGTTTATTTTTTTTAACTTAAATGTGAAAATGCCATTTATTATAAACACGTAAAGTGTATTTTTTAGATTTGTAGAACATTAGTTTCTTTCCTGCACAAACTGACATTTTTAAAAATGACCTTTGCAGTTTTGTGGACTGTTCTCACACAATTTGAATAAATAGCTTTAACAAACAAAACGTGCCCATTGTAAGTGTCTTTTTAACCAAGAAAAAATGAAAAGGAACAATTCATTTGCACACACTGGTTTTAATCAGACGCTTTGCACACCATGTGTGCACACTTGTTCGACATTAAGCCTTTGAATACGATATATAAAAAGTGCATTCCAGTTAGTGTCTTAGGAAAACTAATATGCAAAACATAAAAAATATTTTAATGTGCCTTTAAATACAAAATGCACTGCAGCTCATATTTTAGTGGTAGAAAAAGTGAGTAGTGTTTAAATAGGAAAACTGTTAGCAAACTCTCCACTTCTCTTCCCTCCGTGAAACGAGTGACAGAACGCTCCGATTGTTCGATCGGTCCATTTGTTTTCACCCAGGATGAAAAAAAGTGTTTGAATGATCTGAAAACATTTTGGTGCAGAGAGCATCCGTTTGTGAGACACACACCACAGTAACATCAAGGGTATTCAATCCATGTCTTTATATAAGCCGCTCTTCTTTGGGCAACGGTAAAGGCAGCCTGGGCCTCTCGGGCGCGGTTGCTCTCGATTGCTTCTTCTCCTCTGCGCTGGGTCTGTACTTCCCCTCCATCCTTCTTTTCTTCCGTATGACGCACAACAGAAGCAGCAGGACTAAGGTGAGCAGGGAGAACAAGCTGAACACAGACGCCGACATTGCAGGTAGGATCGACATCTGCGTTGTGCAACGCCTGGGAGGAGAAATCACACCAAGGTCAAGTGGACATGCAGGCAAAACAAGAGAGGACTTTCTAATTTAAAAACGGTGTTCAATTTCACAGTTCCTTGTTTTATGTGCGGAAGCACTCCGAGGTAAACAGAACAAGCAGCAGTCAATCCTGTACTCAGCGTTTTTGAGCCTGTACAAGTGTTTACACTTTTGTTGGCCTCAATTTTAATGTAGAGAAACACAGGAGCTGGTCATTTGGGGCACCTCGCCAGTTTGGACTTTAGGGCATTTAATGCTCAACTTTTGGTACAAAAAGAAACTTTGCCATTGGACCACTTGTATCAACCATGAGGTAATGAAAACTTTCCACAACTGTATATGAACAGGTCTCACTACTTTGAAAAAGAGCTTTTCAGTAGGTTACATGAACTTTTCACTAGTCTGTGCAAAGTTTCCAGTATCATATGTGGGAGAGTTTCATATTAAAAAGCCAATTTTGTTTAATGTAGCAGGAACCATCAGAAGCCATCTTTGACATGCACCAGTTAAGCCACAGGTTTAAAAGGTGGTAAACCAGTAGGTCAAAAATGTCAGCGCGTCAAAAGGGACCATCAACCAGTTCCTTAAACACGCACACTTCACTAAATCCAAATATTTTGTTGCAACAGTTGGTAAAACCGCCAGGGAAAATATGGATAGAAGAACTTTAAGTGAAGCCAGAAGATAAGTCTTGGGATTAAAAAAAAAATGAGATGTAGTTTGTGATTTGTGAAAATAAAATAAAACTCTGCTTTCATGCTGATCATTAAGTGATTTGTATGTAGTCTCAGGTGAGGAACCGCCTTACTTCTCTAAATAATACCGAAACGGTAATTTATCAGATACTTCTGCAGTTTGCATGAGCATACAATAATGTTTAACTTGTCACCACACAAGACTTCATTCCTGATAATAAATAACCGATGACTAATCAATCAAACAGCTGCAGCTGATCCAGAACGCTGCTGCTCGCGTTCTCACTAAAACCAGGAAGATGGAGCACATAACACCAGTTTTAAAGTCCCTACACTGGCTCCCTGTAGCTCAGAGAATAGACTTTAAAATACCGTTGTTAGTTTATAAATTGGAACAAACTTCCAGAAAACTGTAAAACAGCTGAAACACTGGGTGCCTTTAAATCTCAACTTAAAACCCACCTGTTTAGAGCCGTTTATGGCTAAATTAGGGTTAGAGTGTGGGTTTTGATGTCTTCGATGGTTTTATATTTACTTTTCATCTATTTATTAATGTCACACTGTTTTTATTTCTTCTTTATGTAAAGCACCTTGAAATGCGCTATACAAATAAAATTTGATTGATTGATTGTTTGGTGGACCCAGTCAAACTGGTCTTTCAGTGAGCAATTTTTCCCAACAGATTTCCTATGCAGGATTAGATCAAATGGGATAAAAACAGATTCACCTCACCTTACCTTACGGGAGAATACGAAGTATTTGTGAGGCCTGTGCTGCCTTTAATCTTACATCTGGACCAAGTAGATGGTGTACCAGTGGAGCACCTGAAAGTACAAAAATACAAAAGATTAATATAAATGGTTGGTTGGGAAGAAAAAAAAAAAAAAAAGGTTCACCGTAATGGACATGTTTAGTGAAGAAAGCTTAGCGAGAAAAGATGAGCAATGCTTTAGTGAGTTATAATGTGGGCCTAAACCAAATGGGTACCAAGAGTTTACGTAGGACTACATGTTTTGTGTGTCCCCCCCCCCCCCTTCTTTCTTCAAGCGTTCCAGTTTCTTTTTAAATACAACCAGGCCAAATTTCTGATATTACATTGGTTCCAGTAAATTAGAGGTTAGAAAAGTGACCTGATCTTTTCCCCGACAACAAAAAAGTGAGTCAATGAAATAATACATTTATCAAAGTGTATATCATTTGCTTGTTTATGTTAGGGTTCAAATATTCTAAGATATTTTAGAAAATTTAAGATTGAATATGTTAAGTAGCTAAATAAGGGAAACAGACACAACAAAAGACAAAGCTGCCCAATGTTGCAATTTTCAAAATGCAAATCTGGAAGTGCAAAAGGAAAAAATAAACATCACTTAAGAGGAAGCGTGAGCATGGAGGAAGATCGAAATCGCTCAAGATACCAAGTGACTCAGACTGAAGATATGGCAATTTGACTTAACAGATGACAAGTCACAGAGCAGAGCAACCATTCAACAAACGCCAAGACGGCTGAACGGTTCAGTTGTTTAAGAAACGCAACAGTCAGAAAACCATCCTGCAGGTCAACGCAGTAGGAAAGAGGGACACAATAAAGTCCAGAAAACAATCATTTAATTTGAAACCGATTAGAAAAAACACATCAAAAAAGAATGAGTGCTCATAAACAAAAAAAAAAAGACTTAAAACACACAATGCTGAATTTTCCATTGAAGAAAAATACCTACAGAAAGTATGTTTTGCACATTAATGTGTTTGTGTTGGCTGTTGTTGTAGTCTTTAGGTCAGTATTATCACCAAAAACAGCAGCAGTCAGACTCAAAGATAAACAGCCAGAAGAAGAAGAAGCAGAAAGACAGAACCAAGATCTTTGAGAGAAGATAAACCAGGCAAACAAAATTGAGGATGTTTTTCATTATGATAAGTGAATATAAAATACTAAATAATTTTTTATAATTCTGTTCCAATTCAGATTTGCTGCCTTCCCGGAATAAAGTAAAGAAATTTTCACCACCCTCCACGAGCATTGATTCCCACTGTAACTGAACTGCATTGGATTCAATTCCACTGAGCGTGCAAAATTGCATTTGCAAAGGATGGTTGGATTGGAAGCAAAATTTCATAGGATATTGCCTTATTTGGTCCCAACAATTGTGATACCAGTGATTCTCTTAATACTAGCAATTACACTGCCTTTTTACTCATATATTGGGAAAAAAAAATGAACTAAACTTAAAGACTGAATTTTCCTTAACGCATCAGTGCTGATGATGAATTACCAAAAGAGGAAGAAACAACTCATTTAAAGCGTTTCACAAAACTTTACCAAAGGTGCCAAAAGGTGTGGCACAATGTTAAATGCAGGATACTTGTATACAGAAAGTTGTGTATTTAGTCTCATAATGTCTTGACATTTCTGTTTTTTAACATTTGCACTATAACTTTTAACCGTTTGAAAGATTTTCATATAAAATTTATTTCAGTAAGACTGACACGTAATAAATCAGCTTCTACAAAAACACAGTTTTTAGACATTCTGAATTGGAAATTTCTATAAAATCCATCAATAGCCATGTCATACTTCAGCACATTGTCCACAAATTAATCAGTCCGTGTAAGATATTAGCTAAGATATTACCGTGTAAGATATTAGCGTGTAAGATACAATAAGTCACTTTCATCGTCCGCATCCTTGATAGAAGAAAATAAAAGAAAAAGACCCAATTCCTTAAAGCAGCGGAAGGATATCACACCGCTCAACGGTATTGATGATACCAGCAGGTTTGCGTGGGTAAGTAAAAGTCAACACTCACCATTAATGTTGTGACAAACAGGAGATACAATAAGTCACTTTCATAAAGCACTAGTTTGTTTCAACAGAAAACAGAAGTAGATATGCTGTGTTCTCTCTCACAAAGATCCTCTCGTAAAATTAATGACCCTCCTGCAAAGGTTTTAAACTCCCACAGGCGGACGCATGTCTCCGCTGAGGGTGGGAGGAATGCCGCGGATCCTGCTCCGCCTGTCTGACTACCTGCTGATTCCTGCGCAGGTGAGACTGCTGCTGATGACACGTGAAACCGCTCACGGACAACAGACACCACGGAGTTCCTCTACCAAGCGCCAGGTTTAGCTGCAAAGTGACGGCAGTTACCTGCAGGCCAGCGAGAGAGTCCAGGTGAGACCGCAGCCGCAGTGGAGACTCCTGGGTTAAAGCGAGGAGGTCCGCAACACCGACAGGAATCATTGTGCGTTAGCCAGGTGTGGAAGCGATACTGGTTTCTCCTTCCCTCTCTCGCTCACCTGTCTGCCGGATGTAAATTAGCGCGATCACGTGTTCCACCCCAGCCAATCAGAGTCAGCTCGCCTTTTTTTTTTTTAATCTTGGGTTTGTATGTTTTTTTTTATCTCCTTTTAGTGAATTTGTGATGACGTGTGTTGTTTTAACGCAACCCACAAAATATTATTTGAGTAATCATTTATTTCACTGTCGTGTAAATAAATTTGCTACATGTAAAGTGAAGTATTTTGTATGGAAACCCGTTTCATTCAAACCTGAATAAATAAATGTTGTTATCGAATTATTAAAATGAATGAATTGTACTCATGAAATTAAACAAAATGGATTTGTAAAACATATAAGTAAAGAAATGAATACTGAAATAAATACTGAAATAAATTAAAAAGAATCAAGGAAAAAATATTCTTGAAAAACATTTTTACTTTATTTTATGATAGAAGAAAACGAAACAACTCTATTTATTTCATGGAATATTTATTATTAATTTGTTGATACAGAATTTATTTATTGACTACATTTTGAATAAAACAGCTCTTTATAATGGCATTTCATTTTTTTTAAATACAGAAATGTCACCCCACTAAATGACTTCGGCATTTTTTTTTCTCTTTCTCCTGTCATTGCCCTTAGCTTCTCTATGTCATGTAGGTTTTGAGTTTGTTGGCCAGTGCATCCACAGTAACGTAACACAGCAGTCATTAACCAAACGGTGGTAATGCTAACATGGTGGGCAGCTGCCATGTCGAAAATAAAATTAGCTATAAAGTTTGTCAGTATGGGAAGCATGAGGTGCTCTAAAGTTTCCTGATAGACCTCTACACTGACTTTGGACTAGATGAAACAAAGTGGAGCAAATCTGGAAGATAACACAGCTCCCAAAATCATCAGTCAGTTTGGATTCTGTTAGGGACGCGCGATTGCAAATTATTCACCATCACAGTTTCAATGACTTCCATACAGACATTACAAAAAAACCACAAACTGTCCTAATTGACTGTTTTATCATTATGGAATCAGGCCCTCTGTGCTTTTAATATATTCTGTGACATTTGTTTAGTGTGACACGAAAAGGTTTCAAAGGTAACGACGTGGTCAGCCTGCTTTGGGAAGATATTTTATGGCTTGCCCTCTTTGTGGAGAGCGCCAAGACAGACGAGGCTTTTCCCCTCAATTGTGTAGGAAAAAATGATCTTATAAGATCACAATTCTCAACAGTTTCTATTGTTCTAGGCAATAGTCCAATATTCTCAATTAGCCAAGTAATTACTAAGCAACAAATGCTTTAACAAAATATATGTCATTTTGTTTCCAATGTGTCTACATATTAAAATAATTTTCTTTAAAGTAAATAAAAGTTTAATAAATATTCTAATTTGTTGAGATGTGTCTGTATTCGAGAAATGCTCCAGGCATCAGTCACCCTGCTTTTTGCGAGGAGCCGGGTTTAATAATTAGAGGCAGAAGTCCCTGAGTTCACAACGCCTTGTTTGCCTTCCGACATGCCTTCCTCACTGCTCAAACAAACTTGTCCGCATAACCGTAGTAATGTGTTTTTTTAAACAAGAGAAAATCCTCACATGCCCTGGAAAACATGCAGAACAAGGGCAAACGAAAAGCTTCCCGTCTTAGAAACAAAACAGAAACTGTTGAAGGAGAGAAGAAATGAGGAGACAATCATCGCATTACTGTTGAAAAATGACGCTCATGCGACAACTTCTTTCTGTCTTCCTTTCTTTGTTCCTTTCTTACTTACTTCATTTATTTCCTTTGTTCTCTACTTTCTTCTTTTTTGCCATGTTACACATTTCATTACAAAGCCGGTTGGCTCACTCAGGGGCAAAGGGCGCCACCTTGAGCTAGACGGCAGTAAGTGAAAGGACATCTGTTATCTCAGCCTGAGATAGTTGAACTTTTGCAAAAGTTACCTCACACAACTGCTGGCAATTCTGGGCGGCGATTACTTTCATTTACAATCTTAATATGAAAGAGAAAGTATATTAACGAAGCCATAAATGTGAAGGTTTCCAGATAATTACGGATGACCTGAACTCACCTGACTTATAAGTGTAGAGTAAGAAATTAAAGACAAGCAAACCCTCAGTCTGGAGCGCACGCTTCCAGGTTAGAGAAAGTTTATCCACGTCAACAAAGTATGGAACACAAAGAAGATATCTCTCAAATACTTTTAATAACGCAAAAAATAAAATCAACAGATGAGTTAAGAAACACCAGTGTCATCAACAGTTTTGCAAAGAACAAAATCTACAGTCTTGTGAAAATATTTAACAATAACTCCTTGCTTTATGTTGGCAAGAGAAAAATACATTAAAACAGTTTCTACTATGAAGCAAACAACAGAAACGTGCTGCCAAATTATTCTTAGCTCCTAAAACTGTTTCACTTGTGACATCAAATTATCTTAAAATCGCATTTAACAGACCACCACAAATCAGTGCTTAGAGTTTTGAAATCTAAAGGAACTGATGAAAGGTTTTATAAAGTCTTTTACACCTATAAATTTTATAAATTTTATGTGAGGTTGTATTCAACGTTCCAGAGTCAATTCTTTGTAAAACCTGCCAGTCACAGGTTTTCAGTCATGTCACAACCAGCTCTACCAACTGAAAGTTAATTCATTTTTCACTTTACACATTAAACAGATTAGTTATGTACAGACTGATGTTTTCAGACCTATAAATTTGTTCATGATAACATTTTTTCTGATAACTATGTTTTTTTTTAACAATCATACAATGAATACATATAACGACTCAGTAAGATTGAAACATTACAGTATGCTATCTTTATCCTACTTTTTTATTTTTTTTAATCTTTTTTGTTTAAACATATGTTTTTCTTTCACTGCTGAAAATGCTCCTTTGTAACTCCAAAAAGTCCCACCAATAATTTACCTAGAAATTGCATAACAAAACTTTTGCAACACCAGTTTTTTTGTGTGTGTTTTTGCTTCTTTTGTGTCTTTAATCCTGCATGTGTTTATTGATTGACCACCGGCGGCCGGAAAAGAATCGAAAGCTAAAAGAGAGTTTAAGGAAAATTAAAACAGCACATTAATAATAGGTACTTTAAAGATAAATAAAAAAATCACAACTTCATTGAGAGTATTTGTTCCCGTGATCTTGCAATTTACTCGCCTTCAGACGTTAGTGGGACACGCAAACCCTTTATTGATTTCTTTTTCACTATTTACTTATAGAGATTTTTTTTTCAGAACTGAACAATTTTTCAACTGCTGCTGGGAATCTGTGTGTTTCATCTGTTTGTTTACCGTATGCACAGGCAAGAGTTGGACAGACGGGAGGGTGATGGGGGTGAATGTGGGAGGGCATCCCCAGCCCCTGAGCTCGGAGGATAAAAGGGGCGCTAAGCCGAGGCTCAGTCTACCCTGGCAGCAGATCAGAACCGGACCGGAGGATGAGGAGAGCTCTTCTGCTGCTGCTGGCCTCTCTGGCCTTTGCCTCCCTAGCTGATGGAGCTGACCTGTAAGTACACCTGAGTGTTTGAAGCATGACAAAAATTCATTAAAAAAAAAACAACAAAAAAACGCTAAAGTTTGTTTTCTTGAAGATTTTAAATTAGTTGGTATACTTTGTCAAATGCCTTCACTTAAATTTTTTATTTCTTGTGTGAATATTTTAGCAGTTTATAGTTTGCTAAATCTTTACTGCTAGTACAGTTTTCTAATAATCAACTGCTGTCCATTAAGCCTCCTCAAGCGGTGCCAGACAGCTGCCCTCAATTTTTTTGCGCAGTGTTTGCGTGGCCTCGCCTCGCTCCAGACACGGCAAACAGAGTCGATCGTCACCATCATAAGCTTCATTGATCCTCTGCTGGATCTTAATCAAGATAATCAATGGCTCATTCATTAAGTATGAAGTCCAGAGTGGAGATCAAAAGTCCGCTACTGAACAAACAAATATGAAAAGATTGCACAAAACGGTAACCAGAGGACAATTTGCAATGTAAAAGGCCTTGAAGCAGGTTTCTGCTGTTTCAAGTGGAGCAATAATATAATAATGTAATAGTAATCATTCAGTCCTTTTCTGCAAAAACACAAGAGTTTCCCTGAAAGCCCAACATTATACTTTACAATGTTGCATGCAAGGGGTACATGCAATCTACTTTTTATTTTATTTTATTCTTTTTTTTGTTCATTATTCCGTTTTGCACTCTACATTTAAGGAAACCTAGAAAGGGTTCAGCTAGAAGTCTCAGTTGTCCAATGCATGTTTTGATGCCTGCAGCACATTTAGTGTAAATTATTGTTTCGCACAAGTGCTAACCAGAGAATGTATCTTTCAAAATAAATAACGTACAATTTGATCTTTCTGTAGCAAAGTGATGTCTGCCCCCAACCTAATGCGAGTGGGAACAGCAGAAAACATCTTTGTTGAATGTCAGGACTGCACTGGAGGGGACATGGTGGTCAGCATCAACGTGATGAACCATCCCAAAAAAAACAAGAAGCTGACTGGGACAACCGTGACCCTCAACGGGGCGAATAACTTCCAGGGGTTGGGAAAAGTGACGGTGAGTAAAATACTCAAACGGCTGCTAACATCCCTCGACGCAAAAGTAGGCTTTTCATAAAAGGGTTCTGTTGCAGCTCCTGAAGCAAAGCATCCGTCTTTTGATTCTGATTTCAGATTCCAGTGGGAGAATTCAGAAAGGATCCCACCGCAAAACAATATGTTTACGTGCAAGCTCAGTTTCCGGGCCGATTGCTGGAAAAGGTTGTCCTGGTGTCCTTCCAGTCTGGGTACATCTTCATACAGACCGACAAGACGCTCTATACGCCCAACAGCAAAGGTGAGTCCAAAGCAAAACAGGGCCAAATCACCGATATGCTGAGGGTATCAAAATTAAGCTTTACAACCTTGGACTCATTAAATGCAGAATATTTAAAACAATATAAATAAATTACAATGAAAACAGACAAAAACAGTTATTTTTAACTTACTCATCCTGATAAATCAGTTTTAAAACTCCAAATTGTCCTATATTTGAATAAGGCTTTCAATAGAAATCTTAATTCCAACATAAACATAAAACATTTCAATTGTTTTTAGAAAGATGTTTATAGCTTTATTGTAATTTTCATCTAAAGGCCTAAAATAGTTATATCTCTGGAGATATGTTTTATTTTCCCCCCTGCTAATAAAGTGAGAATGAAAACAGCATCACAAGTTCAAACTGAAAACCAATCAATCAATACAATCATAATTGAATGAAATAAAAAAAGGAAACAAAACAAAATGCCTCACAATGATATGATAACCCAAAGGTCCTTGATTTATTTTACAGATTACAAAGTAAAACCAGAAATATTTAGAAATGATAATTTTTATGGCCTGCTGTGAAAATGTCTTCAACATATATGACCAAGTATTGGCTATGAAATATAAATATAAAAGGTCTTGAGAAGTAAAAAGGACTTTCTTCTCTCCGTGTCAGTTTATTACAGGATGTTTGCCTTGACGCCTCAGATGGAGCCTGTGGAAAGAAACGATGAGAACCAAGTTGATGCCTCTGTCGACATTGAAATTGTGGTATTGTGTTCCCTCATTGGTATCCATTTAGTGACTTAGTTTCACATTTGAATCATGCTGCCCCCTGGTGGTAAAAAGTGGGAGTTGAACCCGCTCTATGGAAGTAAATATGTGTCACCAGCATTGGTGTCCTGCTGGCACATATTTACTTCCAGACCAGTCGGTCAATGAATGACGTTGGGTTTACTTTTAAAAGCAGTTTTTTGTTTGTTTGGTTGTTTTTTGGTTAGACGCCTGAGGACATCACCATCCCTCTTGATTCAGTCGCTCTTAATGGTGGCATGTTCTCTGGAGATTACCAGCTTGCTGACATTGTCAGGTATTCCGTTTTGAAGACTAAAACTTGTTTTAAGTAGCTGAATGACATTCACCTGGTCATATTCAACCAAATAATTACTGTTAAATAGTCAAGATCTACATGAATTTTATTTACACACAAAAAGGAAATAAGGTGCAGAGGTTTAGTTTTATGATTCAGGAAGCACATTGAAACATTTTATTATAATGCTTTGGATTTTTGTTAAACTGAACACAATTTTTTTTTTTTTTTTTTAATGGCTAAAAGTGAATAATATGCTAATTTTATCTGGCTTCCTTTGTACATTTTTCTGGATAAAAATAAGAGCAAATACTAGAATTTTCATTTTATTTGAGTTCAATAATTGATAAGCAAATTTAGTGTGAATATTTCATTCTTCTCAACTGATTGCTGTAAATCATATGTGTGTGTGTGTGTGTGTGTGTGTGCTTCCTCAGCCCCGGACTGTGGCAGGTGGTGGCAAAGTTCAAGAGCAACCCACAGCAGAAATACAACGCTACATTTGAGGTCAAAGAATATGGTAAATACAGTGTTTTCACTTATGTATATTTATAATTAACTAGGTTTTCATCTGGTAGAAAAATATTTTCAAAAATGTTTTCATCTGGCAGTGCTTCCCAGTTTCGAGGTAAAGCTGCTGCCTGTGGTCCCTTTCTTCTATGTGGACAGCCAAGAACTTGTCATCAACATCAAAGCTATGTACGTGAAAGATTTTCATTAGTTAAAAATGAAATAAATAGGGTTGTTATGTTATTGTTTTTCTCTTACAATATGGCTTTAAGAGTGATTTTTTTATGCGTAGGTATTTGTTTGGAAAGGAGGTTTACGGGACTGCCTATGTGGTGTTTGGCATTATGGAAGATAAGGTGAAGAAAAGCCTCCCACACTCTCTTACACGAGTCATGGTGAGCTCTCTTCTTTTTCAGTTCTCCATTAAGCATACATTTCATGCAAGCAAAAGGCAGAACTTAACCTGGGTCTGTTGGATCGCAGGTTACAAATGGAGAAGGGCAGGTCATACTGAAAAGGAATCAGATCACTCAAACCTTCCCGAATATTAACGATCTTGTGGGAAAAGCCATCTTTGTGTCAGTCAGTGTGCTGACAGACAGCGGTGAGTAACAGCGATTGTGTTTTTCCATGTTAGGTAGTTTTGATCTTGAGTTATGCTCATTGGCTAAAAAAAAGTTTTCAAGTCAACTTCCTTTAAAAAACGAAAAGCAAAACATGATTTGATCATTTCATATATATTTAAATATGTTTCTCTTGATCTGATGAGATTTAAAAATGTGCATGTTTCTCAGATCAAAGGAAGATTTTATCATTTGGTTGTTTTTTTTATTTGATAAAACAACGGGTGATTAAGCAGCACTATTCTATCCATTTATTTGTTTTTTATTTTTTATTTTTTTTATGTAGGCAGTGAAATGGTGGAAGCAGAGTTGAGAGGCATCCAGATTGTCACGTCGCCCTACAAAATCACTTTCACAAGAACCCCCAAATTTTTCAAACCAGGAATGTCCTTTGATGTTGCGGTACAGAACCAAATGTTTTCTTCTTTTACTGTCAAAATGTTATCAACTAATAACCCTAAACTTTAGAAAATTACTCGTGTACAATGACTTATCTTAAGTAAGAGGCATCTTTAACACTGCACCCTCATTTCGTACTATTTAAACTGTAATATGTCCTTCATATCTAGTACCAATTGAAGGATGAATTAATCCAATGACGTGAGATTTTTCATGAAATGTGGCGTGATGAGGTATTCAGAAACTGATGCATTTTCCTATGGTAGGTTGAAGTGGTAAATCCTGATGGCAGTCCAGCAGAAGGTATCCCAGTGGTGATCACTCCTGGAAATGTGAGGGGATCCACAGCATCAAATGGGATGGCAAGGCTTACCATCAATACAGCAGCAACGGATGCTAGACTCCAAATCACTGTAAGCAACAGCCTAGTGAAAATGTACAAGTGAAGAAATTGCTGATTTTTTTTTTTTTTTAATGCTAGAACTGCAGGCAGTTATAATGGGCTCCTCGCCCGACCACCACACGCAAAAATAATACAAATAAATAAGTAATGGGAAACCACAGTAATGGCGATGGTAACACTTCTGTGAGTAAAACAACATAACATTTCAGTTCAAAGCCAAACTAACAGCTACACACTAAAACTGCCGGTCAGTATGACGCAATGTAAGACAATTCAATTTATTGTGGACTGCAAAATGTTTAGCTAACCAAGAGAAACAACAAAACTGGAATGTAAATTTTATAAAATGATAATGCCCTGATTCTTAATCTTGAAAAACATGTGTTCCTTTGGACTACAGGCGAAAACAGAGAAACCCGAACTTACGCCCGCAAGACAAGCAACAGCTGAGATGGATTCTTTACCTTATGCCACCAATAGCAGGACTTACATCCACATAGGTAAGTCATACTCCAAGACCACAACAGTGCACACAGTCAGGAAAGAACCGGTAAACTATTGAGAAGAACTGTGGATGTTATCAGCATGATGTGCTGGGTCTTAACACTCTTGGGAACTTTCCAACGCAGGCATAGACACAGCCGAGGTGAAAGTAGGAGACAACCTGAAAATCAACCTCAACCTCAACAAACCACCACAGCAAAAGGACATCACATACCTGGTGAGGGATGATTTACACCTCTCTTAGTTTGTCAGTATACATTGGATTTCTGTTCATATGTTTTTCCGTCAACCCTAGATCTTAAGCAGAGGCCAGTTGCTGAAATCTGAGCGCTACAAAACAAGAGGCCAAGCTCTAATTTCCCTAATTCTTCCCATCACCAAAGAGATGTTGCCCTCGTTCCGCATCATAGCCTACTACCACACAAACGATAATGAAGTGGTGTCGGACTCTGTTTGGGTGGATGTGAAAGACTCGTGCATGGGCTCAGTAAGACTCATTCCACCGACTCTGAGACAAACCTGGACTAATCCTTGGTATCTAAATCTTTTGAATTTTTTGTGCTATTTTCTCCCCATGTAGTTGACCTTGGAGTCAAAGAGGCCACTTCCGTCCTATGAGCCTCGCAGGATGTTCACTCTGAAAGTCACAGGAGATCCAGGGGCCACCGTGGGACTCGTCGCAGTTGACAAAGGCGTCTACGTCCTGAACAACAAGCACCGTCTCACCCAGAAAAAGGTACATCCTACCGTATCTAAAAATCTAGAAATTGACTGTGTATGTCTGGTTTTCTTTAACCATAAGTCTTTGGTTGGTTTATTTCTGCACCCTGCAGGTGTGGGACGAGGTAGAGCATCATGACATAGGCTGCACACCAGGTGGTGGGAGCAACAGTATGAACGTGTTCTTTGATGCTGGGCTGGTGTTTGAGTCAAGCACCGCTGCAGGAACTGCCTACAGACAAGGTGAGTTCACTTCAACCAATCTGAATGAAGCTAAATTTGATTCTGTTTAAGAATAAAATAGATTTACAAAGTGCAGCTACCTTAAACTATACAGTGTCAGGCATGTTTATAGACCCACATGGTAAAGATGAGTGAAAGAGCTTGACATATATTAACTTTTCATTGCAGAAGCACAATCTCACTCTAAAATTAAAAAGTCAACCTCTAATTAATTTCCAGAAGAGTTAGTAAATCCTTTCAGTACATTTAGTCAGTAAGTATTACCAGAGCTGCATTTGAATATTACTAATACAATGTTGTTACATCTATTGACAACTTAATAGATTACTTACTCCTTCGTAAGAGCTTTGGACATAAGAGGCTTTTCAGGTTGCATCAAGCTGTTATTATATAACCAATTAATGTCCTTTCAATGTCTTTGGTTTTTGAAATATATATGTATATGTGTGTGTGTGTGTCTTGTAAAGATGTGGTTTGTGTTCTATTTCAGAAAAGGGCTGCAAGCCAAGCGCCAAAAGGAAAAGATCCACAACTATCATGGAAGTTAGAACTACGCTACGTAAGAAACACAGTTTTTAGCCAATCAATAACCAAATATTGTGCCATTTGTTAAGCTACCACAGTGTTATGTCTTTCCAAGTTAGATTTATTTGTTCTAACTGCCCTGTTTCTACATGTATGCTGCCTTTTTTAACACATAGCTTTTCTTTGTTTTTCACAGTGAGTCAGTTTACCAATGAGCTGGAGAGAGAATGTTGTTTGGACGGCATGAAAGAAGTTCCACTTTCATACACCTGCGAGGAGCGTAAGGCATATATTGTGGATGGTCAAGCCTGCGCTGATGCCTTCCTGCAGTGTTGTAATACGATGAAAACGCAGCTTTCTGAAAGGAGGGAAGAAAACTTCAAATTAGCTCGCAGTAAGAAATGGGAACCAATTGGTGGGGAACAGTATTCTTACTTTCCTAAAAGAAACGTTAATGATCCCATGTGCAACAACCCTTTAGGTGAGTCCGATGACAGCTACATGGACAGCAATGAAATTGTTTCTCGAACCAAGTTCCCCGAAAGTTGGCTGTGGATCGACATCCAGCTTCCTCGCTGCCCAGCCAATGCCCCCAACTGGTGAGTCATTTCAAACCTGCACAGATCTTGTATTCTATAAAAAGATAATTTGGTAACAATTTTATATGCTCGACCTTCATATCTGCTTCTGCCGATCTGTGTTTTAGTGAGGCCATGTCCATGGAGAGAAATGTTCCTCTGCAAGACTCAATCACGACCTGGCAGTTCACTGGCATCAGTCTGTCTCGAACACTTGGTGAGGCTTCTGCAACTTAAGTTTATAATTTTCCCAACATTTACATTTCTGCTCTCTTTTGGTGTCTTACCTTTTTATTTGTTTCATCTTTAAGGTATCTGTGTGGGCGAGCCATTGGAAGTTATTGTCCGTAAGGAATTTTTCATTGATCTCCGGCTGCCTTATTCCGCCGTCCGAGGGGAGCAGCTTGAAATTAAAGCGATCCTTCATAACTACAGCCCAGACCAAATAACTGTAAGTTAGAGTTTACAAATTTGGGCTGGGTCGGGCCAAAATAATTTGTTTGATGTTCTCGTCGGGCTTCTTTACATAGCCTGCAATACATACGGCACAGAGAAAACAAATCAAGAAATAATGATCTTCTTATTGTAGTCTAAATAGAGGAGTTGATTCTCTGTTTAGGAGAGAAAAAGTAAAGTGCAGAGGTTTATTAGATCACAACAAGTTCACTCTGCACAATAACTGTGTGTGTGGCCCCGCCCTGCTCCTCTCCTATCAGTCACACATCCCAGATGATTTGCACTTGACTCACTGGTCACGACCGAGACAATTATATTGATTATATCGAACTGGAAATATTAAACAAAAGCTAAAAATGGGGAAAATGACATTGTTTACTCAAATTATGGTCTAAAAATGAAAGCAGTTGAATTTACTTAGGGCTCAGGTCTATAATTCATGTTAATTAGTCGGCATTACTAACAACAGATCTATGCATAGGTTTACATAAATGTAACCAGCACAACACAGAAAGGGTCCGTTTACCTAGAGACAGAAAATGGTCTGTTTTGTAGACAAATGGAAGTTAGAAATTTTTTATGCACTCTGACTCTATATTAGAATTTTAGTTGATTACATTTAATTGCTTTTCTCCATCTTTATCCTGTCCTCAAGGTTCGTGTGGAACTGATTGAGGAAGAGAACGTGTGCAGCGTAGCCTCTAAGCGTGGGAAGTACCGGCAGGAGGTCAGAGTTGGAGCCCAAACTACACGATCTGTACCATTCATCATTATTCCAATGAAGGAAGGAGAGCGTAGCATCGAGGTCAAGGCAGCTGTCAAGGACTCATCACTTAATGACGGAGTTATGAAGATGCTGCGCGTTGTGGTAAGAGAGACAAAGAGCCTTTCACAGTTAACAGGGCAAACCCCAGACTGGTCAACATTCTCATTTGGACCTATGGAAATCAATTTATTAGCATGTGTGTTGGACAGCAAGGGGTAAACTGAGAAATCCGAACTTCATATATACTCCATCTGGATCAAGTACTGTGCTTCCCATCAGCAGTTATACAGCATATATATAATTTCCGAATATTTTTTTTTACAATTAATCAGGTAATCAGAAATCGCTCTCCCTTATCTCTCTCTCGTATAAATACACCAACAGTCCCCTTCCCACTGGTCGCTTTGAAACGGTCACTACTCATTTCCGAGGAGAAAAACTGTCGTACTCCAAGGATTGCGTCAGATGATTTAAAAATGTTTATTGGTCCCCCAAAAATCGACAAAAACCTGGAAATTTGCTGTTGTGCTGCTAGCACATAGCAATAACTCACAGGCGGAAGTGAGCGCGCTGCACAACACAAATAATGGTCCGGCCGGAACGCGGTGTGCTAAATAATAAAACATAATTTTACGAATCTTAGAGACAGATACATTTTCCTCGAGGAATTTTAATAATCAAGGTATCGAATCATTCGAGGAATCGTTACAGCCCTACTCTAACATCGAATACTTATCTGTTCAATATTTATGTATGTTGTTTTTTTTTGTTTTTTTTTCTTGTTTTGCTTTGACCTACCAGAACCATGCAATAAATGTTTGTTTCTAATATTTGTTATATATTTTCCCAGCCTGAAGGCGTTCTGGTTAAAACTGCCCAGATTGTACCTCTAGATCCAGTTAAGAAAGGACAGGGTATGTTCACACATTAGCAATGCTTTAACATTTTCACTGATGTACAGTGGAAATATTTTTCCTAACTAATTCAATTGTACTTTTCTACTTGCAGGTGGAGCACAAGTGGAAATCCTGAACAGTAACATTCCCAGGAAAGATTTAGTACCAAACGCACCAACCAGCACACAAGTTTCTGTGACTGGTGAGTTTCTGTGACTGTTACACCCACATGAATTATGCAGAGACAGCTGCTTGAAAATTGACTATCCTATGTCAATTTACTGATTTTATTTTGTGTGTGCAGGCAGAGAACAGGTTTCTGGGCTTGTGGAGAATGCCATTAGTGGTAGATCCATGGGTACTCTGATCTACCAGCCCGGAGGCTGTGGAGAGCAGAACATGATCCATATGACTCTGCCAGTCATTGCAACCACATATTTGGACAAAACCGATCAGTGGGAGGCTGTTGGTTTGAACAAACGTAATGAGGCTCTTCAGCACATAAGAACTGGTAAAGTCATTTAGATGTAAAGAGAAATGGATTTCACTTGAAATGTGTGCTCTTTTGATTGTTGACTAAATGAATGTGTGGATATTTGTGAATAGACTAATAATTTACTATCTATTTAGGATACAACAACGAGCTAACGTATCGTAAAGGAGATGGCTCATTTGCTATGTGGGCTAATCATGGAAGTAGCACCTGGTAAGGCATTCAAGGGTCAACTGTATTTTTTGCAGACAATACCTCACTTCTCAGTATTTGTTCTATATGCAGTTTGATGAACTAAACTATTAATGTTTTCTTCCCCACAAGGCTGACAGCATATGTGACCAAGGTGTTTTCTTTAGCTTACAACTTGATAGCAGTGCAAAATGAACACATCTGTGGTGCTGTGAAATATCTGATCCTCAACGCTCAGCAACCTGATGGCATGTTTAAAGAAGTTGGAAAAGTACACCATAGAGAGATGCAGGTTAGTGCACCACTACATACATTACACAATAAGTACATTTGTGTTAGATATTTTTTGCTTCTTGGCAAAAAAAAAAAAAAAAAAAAAACCCTGATCCTCCTGGAAGGAGTTGATTTCTGTTGCTGCCGTCCCACAGCAGAGTGTGACCAAACTAGCATGAGAAAGAGGCGACAGGCTGTTAGATACAGTTCTCTGGAGCATGACTGAGGTCATTGTTAGTTTAAATAATCGATTGTTAAATATTTTAAGCTAAGTCTTGCTTTTGTTTTTTTTTATTTTTTATCATCCTATTCAATAAAATTAATCATCATATTATGAAGCTTTATTACAAAAAAACCCCAAAAAATAAATTCAAATTCCTGTACTTCATGTGATAAGTTTATTTCCTCCATTAAAATGTTCTGAAACTTAAGATTTTCATCTAAAACAAAACCCCTTGTTTTCTTCCTTGACCATGATGAGGGAATATGTTACCTGACATGTTGGTGTTTGCGTTTGTGCTCATTCAGGGTGATGTGCTTGGCGGAGACTCAGATGCCTCCATGACGGCCTTCTGCCTGATTGCCATGCAGGAATCACGCACAATATGTGGAGCAACTTTAAATGTGAGTATCTCGACCTTGTCATTCCTAGGAGAAATCAACTCTGTGACGTTATTAAACAGGACGGAATATCAAAGGTTTATGCTTTCACACTGATATCCTCTATCTCGATGGCTTCCCAACAAACCATTTTATTCCCATGTTCTCCTTTTCATTTCCCTAGAGTCTTCCATCCAGTATAGAAAAAGCCGTCACCTACCTTGAGAGACGTCTTCCCAACCTCGCCAACCCTTATGCCGTCGCCATTACGTCATACGCTCTGGCCAATGAAAACAAACTTAACAGGGACATCCTCTTCAAGTTTGCTTCTCCTGGTATTTGCACTACCCATCTTGTGGAAATTGCAATTTATAAGCCGTGTCAGAAATATTTTATATTTTTACAAAAAAAAAAAATAAATTCTTTTTCAGAGTTAAACCACTGGCCCATACCTGGAAAAAAGACATTCACACAAGAGGCGACAGCTTATGCTCTCTTGGCTCTGGTCAGAGCTCAGGTGAGTAGAGCCATTGTTATTTGTTCATTGTGACTTTGAAAGACAAATTTTTGAATGTCTGTTGAAGAAATTCACAAGTTTGTTTTAACATCTTTTTTGTTCCTTCTAGTTCTTTATGCAGAGTTTCTAAAACCAGGTTTTATCTCATCACTGGTGGATTAAATTTACAGGTTTTAGGTTAAATGCTTTGGGGAAAGTAATGCTAAATCTATAGCATGTTCAAAAGTGAATCTCTGCCATCAAAAACTTAAAATCAAAAGGTTTTTACAGTTTGGGGCAAACACTTTATAAGGATATGTTCAGGACTATAGAGTGATGGAGCTGCTTGTTGAGAAGAAAAAAATGAGATATGCAGTTTGAAATAGTTGAAGTGAAAGAGGCTGATCAATGCATCCTACTGTAATTTGGTTATGACCTGCAGTTTTTCTAGTTGTATTTAAAACAAACTACCATAGAAACTGGGGTTCAACAATAAAAAGTTAAATATTTTTCTTTATTACTGCTGCATCTGTTATGACTGTGGGCGAAGAGAGAACTGCTGCAAAGGGAATGGGAAGATTGTTCTTATTACATGGACTTGATGGGGAGAATTACTCCTGCATGAATTTAGAATATAGAAAGAGCTTTTGTATTTCAATTCATGGTGTAAAATTATGGAACAGGTTAAAAGAGGAGGTAAAACAAAGTAAAAATTTAATACAATTTAAAAATATATATATACAAGGAGGTCATTTTCACAAAATGTAGAAATATAGGTGAGAGTTAGCACTAATGTGTATATGTAAATTGAAGCTAACGAAATATGAGTGTGTGGGTATGGATGTATATATTTAGACATGTGTAAACCCAGGTAAGATGGAAGATTAATTAACTTATGTTTTTTTATTTGATTTAATAATGAGTGTCCATCTGAAAATATGGTTTGGGTTTATGGGGTAGGACTTCATAAGTTTCTTAGTTCTTCCTACACCTTTTCAAGCATGATAAGATTACTGTGGTACAAAAATGTGTCTTTTGCATTATTTGTTCATGTGTGTGATTTTATTCTTCTATCATAAATTAAAAAAATATATAAAATAAATAAATAATTGTAGCACAAACTGATTTGTGAGTACAGTGCACAGATTAAGGAAATAACCGTGGGAGAGAGGGCATTGAAATTGTGCAGCCTATGTAGAGAAAGCACTGCTGGTTTAAGTCAGAATTTAACCCTAACTACTGTGCTGAATTGTTCTGAATGTAGGTGGACAGGATATAAACTGTTTATTAGTAGTCACTTTAAAAAGCCACTTAAAAAAACAAAAGTACAAGTGCTACGCACAGCAGGCTCAAATCATCTCTTCTTTCATTATAGCACTTTGAAGACGCACGGCCTATCGTTAGATGGTTTAACCAACAACAAAAAGTGGGTGGAGGCTATGGATCAACACAGGTAACTTCTAAACTTCTAGACTTTTTCTTAGGGAAATATCACTTTCCGTAGTTGAACTAGATTTTTTCTTAATTCTTCTCATTTGTAATTTTTCTGTCTTCCAAGGCCACCATTATCGTGTACCAGGCCGTGGCAGAGTACTGGACCAAAGCTAAAGAACCAGAATACGATCTGAATGTTGACATCTTGTTGCCGGGCAGATCAAAGCCTGACAAGTTCAACTTTAACAGAGATAATCAGTTCGCCACAAGAACATCTAAAGTGAGATCACAACCTCCTTTTTTAAAACTTTGAGGTTTTTTTTTATGATTTGCTTTTTCCTAAATTACAAATTAAAATTTCGACAGCTTAATGACATCAACCAGGACGTGAAAGTTACTGCCACAGGAACGGGAGAAGCAACAGTGAAAGTAAGTAACTTTTTTTTTTTTAATTCCAGATGTTTTTTTTTTTTTTTTTTTTAGCATTATACAAACTGTGAACCATAAAACTAAGTTGGAAAACGTTCAGACACAACAGATTAATTCTTTCATTCAGATGCATTAAGAGTCTGATGCATTTATTATGTACAAAAATATCTATTAGCAATAATGACTGTCTACAAATTATGAAGATTTTCTTTTTAAAATGCGTTTCATATCAAAGTGTTTGTCATATTAAATAGTAGGGGCAGTAGTGAACATTTTTACAAAACAATGCTTAGCTTAGGAATTTTTGGTGACATGCACATTTGTCTGAAAAGTCTTTATTTTTTATGTTATTTTATA
>NW_006800413.1:48930-84631 GCF_000485575.1 Poecilia formosa
TATATTATTGTGTGTTGTGTCTGAACGTTTTCCAACTTAGTATATATATATATATATATATCTGCATTGCATTCATATATAAACACCTCAGTGGATATGGACAGATAATTTCAAGTGCTCATGAATTGCTAGATGTTTAGAAACAGAAACACATCTAAAAAGTATGTTTTGACTTAATTCATTCATATTAAGGTTGGATCACAGATTTTCACAGATTTGTTTCTTTTAATTGAAATATGAAGAGGACATTGTGTGGTCTAAATTAAACAAATGTGCACAGTTTAATGTTGGCCAGGCAAAATCTATATTTTCTACTGGGAATTGTGGATAACTTAAAACATAATTGTAGTTCAAATGAATTCTATAAAATAGTTACATTTTTCATCAGTTTTTTTTTTTGTGTGCATAAAGTCCAAAATTTGGACAAATAATATCTTGTTGTAACATCACAGCACAATAATCCTACATGTTCTTGATGTTACAGATGGTTTCGCTTTATTATGCTATTCCTAAAGAAAAGGAAAGTGACTGTCAGAAGTTTAATCTCTCTGTCCAACTAATCCCAGGTAATTTGGTATTCATTTGTTCTGTTTTTGTTATTCTCCATTCATGTGATTTGTTTAAAAAAATGCATACTTTATATGGATTTAATATGCTTCTTCAGAAAAAGAGACAGACGATGGCAAGATTTACATGCTTAGGATCGATGTTCTGTAAGTACAGTACACCTCACTTCAGCTCGTGCTAAAAACGGTCTGTGAAATTATGAAAAATTTCTCTGAACGTTTTGCACAAAGGTATAAGGACAGGGACAGCGACGCAAAAATGACCATCCTAGACATCGGCCTGCTCACCGGATTCACTGTTGACACAAAGGATCTGGACGCGGTAAGAGTTAAAACGAGAAACCTACGGCTGAATCCAGATATTTACATACAGTGTATAAAACGATGCAACTTTTTTATTATTTGTCAAATTAAAGCAAACTAAGCTCTTCCTAGTTTAGGTCAGTTTTGGATATCCAAATTATTTCTGTTTGCTAAATGCCAGAATGATGTGAGAACTGTTGTCATGCGTACTCTGAAGCGTTAACTTTGCTACTCTAAAACCATTTTTTTAAAACTAACTTGGGGGTTGGTGGCATCTAGGAGACCCATTTGTGCCCATGTTTTAACTTGATCGCTGATGTCTTGAGATGTTGCATCAATTTTTCAAAATAAGACTGACATGACACTGTCATGAACATGACTTAACACCAGTTATGAGCCAGTCTTCATGAATGTTTGACTGTTTCCATGAAGTGTCATTTGGAAAATGATGACATTTTTAATTCAAAGTTACATTAAAAGTTGCCTTAAAGGTCTATTAAAATGGCCAAATTTGCATTATTCTGTGAATAATATCACTTTTAATACAAAGTTCTGCCAAAACTCACATTAAAAGTCCATTAAAAGTGTCGACTTTGCATTAAAAGTGTCATTATACTCTTCATGACAACACTCATAACCTTCCATGAAGACTCCTTTGTGTTCATAACAGGTGCTGCATCATGTTTATGACAGTATTATGTCTGTCTGATGCACAGCCCGTCAAATAAAGTGCTATCAAAAGCTTTCAAGACAATTCTCCAAAGAAATCTCCCTGAGACTCATAGCATGAAGCAAATCTATTGAATTTTGTTAATAACCAAAACAGGAAATGTGTTTAAGCTGATTTCAGCATGTTTTTTAAACTTATTTTATATTTGAACTACACATCAGAGTTTGGCATATTAGAATTTATACTTCTCATTTAACCCAAAGTCAGTTTTGTAGCTTAAAGTACCCAGGCCACATGTTTATTTGTGTGTGCAGTTGTCTAAAGGACGCGCCCGCACCATTGCAAGGTATGAGATGAACACAGTTCTGTCCGAAAGAGGCTCACTCGTCATCTATCTGGACAAGGTAAATAATTCAACCTTCTCTTGTTTTGTTTTTTTTTTTCTTTATTATTCATTAGTGTTCCTCACTTATTTTGAAATCTCTCACCAGGTTTCACACACACAGCCAGAGGAGATCAGCTTTAGGATCCAACAAAAATTAAAAGTTGGCGTCTTACAGCCAGCAGCCGTGTCTGTCTATGAGTACTATGAGCGTAAGTTTTAAAAGGGATGGGCTATAGTTTTCCTCTACAAAATTCTTTTTCTGATGCTTTAAATTTATATAAATATGCACATTCCCACTTACCTAACCTGCCGCTGTGCCAGAATTTCTCTATTGTGGGACAATAAAGGATATATCTACTTTATTCTATTCTATTCTAAGAATACATTTGTTTTAAATATGTGGGGGTTTGTTCCTCTTCTATTTCAGAAACACCTTGTGTGAAATTCTACCATCCAGAGAGGAAAGGAGGAAAACTGCTCCAGCTCTGTAGGGATAATGAATGCACCTGTGCAGAAGGTAAACAAGAATAGTTTGCATGAGGATTTTAGGTTGGAAAAACACATGGTTTACTTCCCAAAAGCTGACATTTTTCTGAAAAAGTTTGGAAAATCGCCCTTTTTCATGTAAAAATCGCACTTTGCTGTATCAAATTTTGTTACACATTGACACAAAGCGATGCAAGTTTGTGAAGTGGAAGAAGAAGAGTCAATTAGTTGATTTTAAAATATTTATATCTGAAATATTTATATCATGCTGTAGCCGGCGTGTGTATTTTGCCTCCTTTTTTCCCCAATTACCCCTAAATAAAACGCTGTGCTATTTTTATCCCTATGATCTATGAAGGCCTCAATAGTCTGACCCAGGATATTAGTGAAGTGACACCAAAGACCAAACATTATTAATGACAAAAAGTACTGCTCACAGTTAGGAGAAGCTGTGCATATCTGCATCACAGATGGCAGAATCTGTTCATATGACCAATTATAAGTCATTAACTACCTAATCTTTAATGAAGAATGGAACATAAAAGTCACTGTTGAAAGAAAGCCAAAAGATTCCCATTTTCTGTTTCCCATAAGCCATGTAGGAGGCTTAGGAAAGACGTTGATGAAGAGGTTCTTGTTAGATGACAAAAAAATTGAAGTTTTTGGCCTGCACGCATGCAGACATCTTTGTGTGGGGAAAAAATTAACGTTGCACATCAACCTGCACACGCCATCCCCACTTTGAAGCTACAATCTGCAGAAAAGCTTTTCTTGGTCATAGATACAAAATACTGAATACCCTGAGCCTGCTATTGAGGGTTCTAATAATTGTGTAAACCATGTGTAAAATATTTCCAGTCTACAGTTTTCTACTGTTCTACATGTATTTGAATAAAAAGCTTGGACACTTTCACAGTCAACATAGTTTTGCTAGGCATGGTCAATTATTTAATTACATTACTTCTGCTTCATGCATACCTTCAGTTTTATTAGTAGTCCTCTTTAAAATGTCTCTCTTTCATCGGCCTGCAACATACATGAACAGAATCTCTTTTGTGTCACTTTTTAGAGAACTGCAGTCTGCAGAAAAAGGGTCAGATTAACAACGATGAGCGCACAGCTAAGATCTGCGAGAGCACGGAGACCAGCAAGATAGAGTTTGGTAAGAAACAGCAGGCATGAAAATGTCTAACAAAAGAAGACATACTTTTTTAGTTAGAGCAATACACGAGATCTCAAGCCTGTACATTGTCTGCCCACAGCGTACAAAGCTATGGTGGAAACGAGTGACTTTGACTTGTCTACAGACTCGTACATGATGCGCATAGTGAAAGTTATTAAAGAAGGTGGGTATTGAACTCTTTGAAGGGCCATGAGTTGGATTGTTGTTGTGTATCAAGTCGCTCAGTGACCTCAAGATCCTCACTCGCTTTGTCTTCTTGTTCTACAATTTGACCACAGGAAGCACTGACGTTGGTCCTACTGGTAAGCTGCGCTCATTCCTCAGTTATCAGCACTGTAGAGAAGCTTTGAGTCTGCAAAATGGCAAAACTTACCTCATCATGGGATCATCCAAAGACATTCACAGAGACGACCAGAAGCAAACGTAAGTTGTTACTTGTGCAAGTGGATCATTTAAAATCATCACTGCTCATTAAAAGCTAACATTCTGGTCAGAGAACTAAACATAAAAAATATCCTGAATGCAATTGGGAAGTTTGAGCTAATATATATTAGAAAGGTTTTAGTTTTTGTGGGGTTTTTCAGGCTGGACTGACAATAAAACTTTAATCATTTTTTTTAACAAGAATTACACAACTTTACATGTAAATGTCCTCTTATCCATACAGAGTGTGTGAACATTGACCCACACTAAGGGGCAAACAAATGACCCGTAGCACGTTGCAGAGACACCATAAGCTCCTTGCTGCCGTTAACAAGCTGGCATAAAGTTGCATCTAAATGAATAAATAATATGAAGCTCATATAGCTTTTGATCTGGATGCAGAAAATATACTTACTTTGACTTTTCGTGTGTGTGTGTGTGTGTGTGTGTGTGTGTGTGTGTGTGTGTGTGTGTCTCCCTGCTCCTCTTAGGTTCCAGTATGTGCTCGGGGAGAGGACCTGGATTGAATACTGGCCCTCAGAAGCAGAGTGCCAGAGCGATGAACATCGACCTACCTGCATGGGCATGGAGGAGATGGAAGATCAGTACACCACTTTTGCATGTCAGCAGTAACTGAACTCAAGAAAACAATGGTCATGTATCCAATAATGTTTTTTTGCAATGTTTGTAAAGGTTGTCCAGAGTTGGCTGTATAAGACCTAAAATAAAAATATATTAATCAAAATCTGACGTTCTCTTTTGTCTCAGAGTCTTGACTTTTGATGCTTGCTTACACAACATGTTTCAAATATGTTTTCTCTTTGTCCTTTCACTTGACTTATTCGTGTTCTTAGTGGTTTATTTATATGTCTCATGTCTGAAAAATGATGACACATTCTTTTACGTAATATTACTACTTTAATAACATTAAAGTAATAAGCAACATAGAACAAACAGGCAAAGCTACAACTGGTACAACAGGTGCTACCAACTGCACCACTGTGCAGCCAGTGTTTCTTATTTTTTTTATTTTGCTGCACAAATAAAGCTTGGATCAGTCTGATAGTTTGCATGCTAAGAGAATAGGAAGAAAGGACAAACAGAAAAAAAATGGAAGAACAAATAAACAGAAGAAAAGAAAGAGGACTGGGTTAAATTAGTCAACATGCCAAAAAGAAACGACAAAGATGAGCTGAACTCAAGAACAACTTCCAATTGCACCCGTTTAGCAGATTTATATCCTATATAACCCTGTATAGGTTAATAATCTGCTTGAACAATTAGGATCAGTCCATACTGGTTGACAAGAAAAAGACACTGTTTCATTGCAAAAGAAAAAGTAGTTTTGGAGAAAGTCTATTCAAAATGAGAAAAAAAAAAGATATCTGAATATACAGGCTACACTTATATCGGTCATTTCTTCATAAGCCATATAGCTATTTTAATAGCTACTACATTGCTGCTACGGTGATGTAACGCATCACAACACAAAAACACCCTAGCTAACGCTAGCTGCCGGTGTTGTGATAGTCAGAACCATAGACATTAATATTGTTAGTATTGATGTCTATGGTCAGAACCGGCATGCAGCCAAGAGAACACAGTTAGCTAGCTATACCATCCTCAGTGTAAATCCAGCAAACACGCTAGCTAGCTAGAGTTAGCCAACCTGGCGCTGCTACGGTGATGTAACGCTATTTCCATTTGTTGATTTTCTCAAAATTGGTTTTCATTATTTGAAAATCTTTTAGATAAATCTGTGACACACAAAGTGCTCTGAATTCAGAGAATGACCCACATGTCACTTTACAGTGTTGTAATTCTCAAATATACCAAATAATAATAATACATTATTATTATTATTATTATTATTATTATTATTATTATTATTATTTCCTAAGCCCTCTGACACATGACATGTACTAAATTTATTTGGTTTTTGGTTCGTTTTGTTGTATTTTTCAAGAAAAATAACATAATAAGCCTTCCGGTCACCTTGTTACCTTTGACATTTTGCCCGTGACGCATGACGCAATTGCCTGTCACGCAGAGATAGGGCGGCTAACTGCGGAGCTCAACGTAGCGAACGTTCCAGATTACAGGACAGTTTTTGGTGAATTAAAAAAAAAGTTTTTGATGAATAAAGTGGAGTAGACTTGCTGCTTGTCAGATAACGGAAAACGTTGCATCGTTTCTGCTTCAACACTGAGTAGCGGTTTAAGCAGGGAGGTAATGAAATACAACAGACACTGACAGGCCTCTGCATCTGCCTTTCTCTGAAGAACTACTGAGGGGAGGAGACAGTCAGGTGAGGAAAAAATTTTCTTATCTATCGATTCAGTATTTTTTATCATACAGCCATTAGGCTGTTGTTAATGTGCTATTAGCTAGCTGCTAGCTAACGACTTTGCTAGCAAAGAAAAATAACTGAAAAGCTTCTTCCCTGTATCGTTAATGATTGTTGGGTTCCTGGGTGTTTTCTTTTTGAGGTTGCTGTTTTCTTTCCATCCTTTAGGGGGCGCCTGGAGGTTATTCCTGGAGGGCATGGACCAGCTGATCTGAACCACCTGCTCGGCATTATCTCATCCGGAGGAGTATAAGAGGAGGAGGCAGCCTGCACATCGGTGCCAGAGTGTTTGCCAGTTTTGGTACTTCAGGCCTCTTGTTTTATTCTAGTAATTGCTCTCTTCGAGAATTCCTTGTTTTGTGTCTCCTTCCCAGAAACTTTCTCTGAGGAGCCGGTGAATCCTACCCACCGGGTGCCTTAGTACTCACCTCATCATTGTGACCAGATCCCCCTGGATCTTCAAGTAGGCTGCCTCCCTCGCTCTCACCACAGAGAGAACCTGAGCTGGTCTTGTCCGCCCTCCAGTGCCGCCCCCCGCCGTTCAATAACCCAGCAGTAACCCCCGGCTCCAAGATATTCACCCTGGAACAATCATATGCCCCCGGTCGTGATCATCTCCACCCCGAGTAAGTCTGCTCCAGTTTTTGCCCGTCAATTCCTCATTTTTCTCAGCTAAAGAACTCACCAACTTTCTCTCATCCTCTAGTCCCAACCCTGAAGCGCTGATCCTGCCCGGGACCAGATTTCCCACTGATTATTGTTTTCTTTATAATAAAGATCGTTTTACTGATTTCCTTTGTGCCGAGGGTATTCTTGCATGTGGGTCAGAAGATTAAAACCCGACATGACAATGATAGCGGTCATTCTTCAGTATCGCTTAAGCAATAGGGGGCACATCGCCCATCCAAAACCTGTCATCTCCATAATGGATATATATGTCTGATCTTCTAATTTCCTTTACTGCATTTATTCTAGCGTTAGGTAAATGTATCTTGAAAGAGAACAGCACTTAAATAAAAGTCCAACAAGGATATTCATGTAGAATTAGATATAACTCACCCTGAATTAGCATGACATATATAATGTATGTGTTGCCGGTTCCATCCGACTCATCTGTTGTTGGTGAAGACAGAAACCAGCAGTCGAGGTCCCACTGTGTGTTGTAGCAGGAAGGCGGGTTTATTCTGTTCAAAATAAAAATGCATTTGGCACAGCAGTTCCCGGGCTCCGGCCTCCCCACACAAACCTTAACCAACCAAAAGAACAAAAATAAAAGTGTTTGCATGGTAAACTCGATAATTGTCTTTAATGTGGGAATTAAATACCCAATAATGTGCTGCGCTACACATAAAACAATTTAACAACAAAATATAACAAGTTGTGAGCTCAGTGAACATACTTTTAAGAACATTTCGAATATTTTAACACTTAAACAGAAGGCAACTTCATACGCTTACCTCTCCCCAGCGCAGCTCGGGGCGAACTGAGGAGAGCAGCGGGAACACACAGGATATGACGCCAAACAGGAAGCAAGAAAATAAAAGCGTCACCACCAAAATAAAATTCAGAAACTAAGAAAAACAAATATACATAAATAGTGAAGATGGATTTGAGGTGAAATATACACCTTTTTTACAGACTTGCTACATCTGTAATAATCAGTCAAGCTGCTCCTGCTCAATAAAAGCGTGTCATTAATGGAAAAAACTCAATCCAGACTTTAAGTAATATTATGTTGTTCTAGGGACTGAAAAACATATTGGTTTAAACACAAGGGTAAATAATTGGTAGTGTGGTTTAATATAGTGTTCTGATCATAATTCATTATGTTTTGCTTTTTTCAGATCAAAGATGCCACATAAAGGAAAAACGTCAGAAACAGAAAAAGGATCTGCCAGAAGCAGCCAAAGGTAGTGGATTGTTGACCAACTGGGTCAGAACAAGTACCGCAGGTAAGAAAAATAAATAAATAAAGGTTCTTACCATAATCAACATGCAATTTTGGTAGTGAACAATATATTTAATAATACAAGGCAACTGTTATGTTAAGATGTACTAAATCTAGTTGTATATCTCACGATTTGTAATTCATCATTGTTTAAACCCTGAAAGCTGTGTGACTTTAATATTCTGTCCTAAAATGCGGCTAGATGTGCTCTTTTTTATTTGAGCACCTGCCCCTTTAGTGGTCTCTGCACGGTCCTGCACACATATTCATTCTCAAATGTTCTTACATTTATTTGTACGACCTTTTATTGAAAACCTGTAAAATTAAGATTGCTTCCCCTTTTTCTGTTACTTAGACCTAAATTTGCATGTAATATTCATTAAAAAAATGTTTTGTAAGCCAATTTTTTCAGTCTTTAAACTACAATAACCTGCAACTTAATGTGAAGAAGTTGTTCAGACTTTAAGAATTTTTGGTTTTCCAGTTCCTCTGAGTTTTTGGTTCATTCTTCACATTTGCACAACAACTGGAGCATTTCTTAAAACTATTACTACAAACCCAAAATCTAGCTAAGCTGTTCAGATCTAATTCAGAATGAATGGCTCGTTCCTCTAAAGCAGGTCTTCATCTCAGCGAACGTGTCATCAAAATGAAAAGTTCTGACACAACCACAATAACATCAGGGAATGCTGAAACTGATCAGACACACAAACATTTCCAAAAAAAAGATCAATAAATGCAAGACAATGACAGATTTTGGCAACTAGTTAAACATTTATGCTTGCCATTTAAATATTTACTTAGCAATTACACTAAATATTAAATTTACTAACTAATTATTTAGCTCAAAGCTAAATATTTACCTGGTAAATAATATTTGTCTTGCTAGCTAATTATTTAGCTGAAAGCTAAATGTTTAGCTTCCTCGGATCTTCTCCAAAGACAGAAAAGGTTTGAGTGTTTGTCCATTTCATGTTTCTAAAGTTTAAGTTATTGTTAGAAAATATGTCCTAAACTGATAGAATTTACCAGAACACGTCCAACGTATCCATGCAGATGTTATTGTTTTCTACATAAACTGTCTGATGCAGATTTTAGTTTTTGTTTTCTTTAATGAAGAGTTTAACAACTTTTAAAACCAAAAATATGTTTAATATTTTATGGGAAATCCATTATTTTCTTCACTGATAACCAGTAACAAATACAAGAGTAATAATTTGATCAGACAGCAGACATTTATTTTATACCCTGGTGAAAAATTTATATACGAAGTATGTTAAATTACATACTGCCAGGAAGCCATGCTTACATCTGCTTATGTTTAGGTGTGCAAATGAGAGTAGAACAGATGGGACTTTGATAAGGGGAAATGTGGGAGGACCTTCAGGTTTGGGAGAGTTAGAAAGGCTCTGTAGAGCTTCGCTTCACACTGGCAGCAGATAGGGACCAATCTGGAGGATGAGAAGAACTCTTCTGCTGCAGCTGGCCTCTCTGGTCTTTGCCTCCTGGGCTCCTCTGGCTGATGGAGCTAATTTGTAAGTAGACCCAAGTGTTGGCAGCACAATACAAATTTATAGAAATTAAAGCCTAAAGATGAAATATATCTGTTTCTTTGAATGTAAACCATTTATGAAACCAAATTAGAATATTTTGTATGGCTTTGTATACTTCTTGTATGATTATCTCACATGTATTACTAATAGTTCGCAAACTTTTACTATATGGTTTTGTTTTTTTTGGCCCTCTTAAACCTTTTTGCTGTACTTGCTGCCAAAATGTTGTCCTGCATTTCGTTCTGTGTTTGCATAGCCTTGGATCTTTATCAATGGTTGGTTTACTGAGTACATAGTCCAAACAACAGATCAGTTGTTTGGACTGATCTGTCAAAAAGATGACTTTTTTCTACTAAAAAAGTCATCATAAAAATGTGAACAACCTAAATGTTTAATCAAAGGATCAATAGCAGGTCTCAACTTTACAGCAATCAGATGCCAACAGTTCCAGAGTTTGAATGTACAATGTCATTTAAAAGTATTCATAAAATAAAAAATCGACCCCTGGTTCCAGTTTTTGCTTCATAAAGAGAGTCTGGCCTCTCGGCTATTGAGATATGAGATATGATTCCTGGAGGCTTGGACTCTTGAGGTTTTCAATTTTACCCCATTGCTGACGTTTTCCTGCGCCAGTTTGACATTATGAAACTTATGGAAAATTGCCTCCCCTTTAAACAACCACCCTCCACTACAAAGAGAGATATGTAGAGCCAAACAAGGCAGTTGTTAATGCTAATTCAATATTCGGAAGTATGGCCAACATAGTGAACGGCTTCGTTCACTTCATTTGCTGCCATTCTAAAACAGCGCGGAAAATCGACGTCGTCGTTCACTACTTCTCCTTCTGTTGGCTGATTGGTCTGGCAGAAAAGCTGTTAGAGGGAATCGAGTGAGCAGGAGAAAACCCAGATTGTACTGTAAGCAAGATTTGAATTGAGCAGAGTAGCACAGAAAGGCAACTTTTTCACATTCTGTTGTGTAACAACCCAAGTTTATTAGAATGTTATGTGACTAACTCTGGAATGCAAAATTGTGAAGTGAAAGAAAAGGACAGGTGACTTTTTTTTTAGTAAAAAATCTGAGAAGTGTGTGGCATGGGTATGTATTTGGCATAGGTATCTACCAAGACATCCACCTAAGGAGAGCATTAATCAAAAAGGCAGCCAAGATGCCTATGGCAATTATATAAGATCTAAGATCAGATCCACTGCACAAATGGAAAAATCTCTTCACAATCTAGTTTTAGTAGTGTGTAGACTATAAATGAAGTAGTGATGGATGATAACCTAATCACTCTAAACCATAAATTAGCAGCATTTTGTTGGAATCTGTAGTTCTTTTCTTTCAAAATACCCATGCACCATATCATTTACCTGTAGCAAAGTGATGTCTGCCCCCAACCTGATGCGAGTGGGAACAGCAGAAAACATCTTTGTGGAATGTCAGGACTGCACTGGAGGGGACATGGAGGTCAGGATCAACGTGATGAACCATCCCACCAAAAACAAGAAGCTGACTGGGACATCCGTGATCCTCAACAGAGCGAATAACTTCCAGGGGTTTGGAAAAGTAACTGTAAGTAAAACACTCTTGCAATAACAGGACTGCTAATATGCCTGAAGTGTTTCTTATCAGTCTGCCTTCTCACTCTGGTTTCAGATACCGACAGCAGAATTCAGCAAGGATCCCACTATGAGGCAATATGTTTATCTTCAAGCCAATTTTCCAGACAAAACCCTGGAAAAAGTTGTCCTGGTGTCCTTACAGTCTGGGTACATCTTCATACAGACGGACAAGACGCTCTATACTCCCAACAGCAGGGGTAAGAAGACGCTCTTTCAATGATGTTGGACAAAACGGAAAGCATATTTAGAAGTCTTACTCGCATAAAATAATCTACGTGAGAGGTATGGAAATACATTTTATCTCTTGAGAAATAAAGTACAGCTGCAGAAATCATATGATCTGGGAAAGAATCATTTTAGGAAAAGTGTAAATGTATAGTTTTTATCTAAATGTATAGATGCAAGCAGTCCTATGTATATATATTTACCATAGACATTGATGTAATCTGTGCAACTTTATTTGTTTTACTTGCCTTACCTGATTATTTGATTGGCTCAGACATCTCACTCTGCTGCCAAGAATTAAAGCACAAGGACAAAGTATAAAATAATTATTTAATGTTTGACCTGTAACAATGAACACACGGGGAATTTATTCACAAATACTAGCCTACAAAAAATGAGGAGAGAAGGGAAGTATAGAAAGTTAAAAGAACAAAATTAAATTATTAAATGAGTCATGAAATGAATAAATATATAAATAATTTCTTTAACAGACAATTAATTTCTTAAAGATGCTATTTGTAACTTTAATTTATAAAAATCTGTTTTTTACATACATACATACAGAAAGTGCTCACTCTACCTGTATGTACATGATGATCTGAGCTCCCAAAACCAGTTGAAGCAGTTCACAGTTCAAAGTTCAAAGTTAACTCAGGAACTCGGCTGCATGCAGTCCTTCCTCTGATTGGTCATTTCCTATCTCTACTCTTTGTTTGTCTTTTCTTGGCTCAACCAACAGGATGAATGCTGCTTTAAGCTTCAACGGTGTGATGGAGTGTTCCAGTATTCATTTCTTGTTAATAAATTAGACTTATTCATGATTCTCATGAAGTCATTTAATTACTAAAGCAGAGGTGCTGAAGTCCAGTCCTCGGGAGCTGCCATCCTGCTTCTCTCTTATCCAACAGACCTGAATGGCTAAATTTACTCATCAGCAGGTCATTCAGTTCTGCTACGTTCTGCTGGCTGGCACTTCATTTCCCAACCAGCCAGTTTTTAAATCACAGCAGAAATAAAGAGTTAGAAAAACAAACTAAACAAACATGAGAGTTGTTTACTAAACACTCAGACTAGCAAACAGCTTTTTTAAATAGAAAACTTACAAAAAAGATTAAATTATAAATAAATGTGCTATTTGGAAAAGAAGATGTATTTAAAATCTATGAGAAACTGTTAGGTCTTTCTGTCTCTCTGCCAGTTTTTTTCAGGTTGTTTGCCTTGACTTCACAAATGGAGCCTGTGGACAGAAATGATCAGAACCAAGATGTTGCTCTGCTCATTGAGATTATGGTACTATGTTTTATTCTTTTTCAGATGACAACGAGGACGACAATTAATATCCAGGATCAATCCACGTTTATTTGTCTTCATCCTATTTAGCAAATTATTTTCATATTTAAGTTCAGGAAAAGGAGAATACTAAAATTAGCTAAAAGAGATAACTGAAGCAAATGAAGGGTGTTATCAAAATGTAAATGGGCTAACTTTTAAAATCTGTCCATTGTATATATTTACCCTAGACTCCTGAGGAAATTATCATACCTCTTGATGTAGACGCTTTGAACTCTGGTATGTTCTCTGGAGGTTACCAACTTAGTGAGATTGCCAGGTGAGTACATTTACAATAACTGATGGGTATTTTTCTCGATCCTATATAAAAGAACCACAGACAACGTATATGAATTTTATGGCCAAGCTTTTGCAAAAGGAGAAAAACTCCGTCAACTGCTCCTCCGAGCTGTTCACAGAGCATTCTGGTCTGCTTCAGCGTGAGCCCCTGTTTTATTGTCAAAGAAAAACAGTCAAGGGGGCAGTCAAGAAAAACAACAGAGGTCGTAAAACTTCTAACCCAAACAGCTAGCAACCCAATTCCAGGTGTGATATCTGATCTATGGTCCGAGCCCGGTTCAAATCTCGGTCAAACTGTTAACAAGACAAAATACGACTACAGACAGGCAGTTAGGAGGTATTCTGGTTGATAAGAATTTAAGGTCTGAGAAACACAGAGTTAACTGTTTCACATGAAGATGAACAGACAGTCGTGACCTCCAGGTCAGTTCATACACACATAAGGAAGAGAACACTTTAAACAGAAAATCACAACGATCTATAGACTGAATGTGAACTAAAGTAATAACAAAATGATAATACTGAAAAATCTCTAACAATAACTATAAAACGTTTTTATCATATTAAATACATTTACTCAAACAAATGTATTTGCTATAAAAGACTTGGTCATGTTACAGTTTGGCTAAAAGTTTCTTAGCCTCCATAATGCACATTTTCTTTGAGTGTATCTAAATTCTGGGCTGTTTAGATTGATCAGTCATACAGGTTTTATTTCTTTAATAAAACCTATTAATATTCAAACTAAGCCACTTAACAAGGAACTAAATTTAGCAGATTAGCAAGAATGTAATTTTTTATTTTATTTGTATATTATTATTATTATTATTATTATTATTATTATTATTATTATTATTATTATTATTATTATTATTATTATTATTATTATTATTGACATTTTTGTGTTTTAATAAGCCTAGTTATTAAATTACACTGTACTATTTGGGCTGATTTATGTCTTTGAGAGACCAAAGTATAAGAATCAAATCCTTTTCATAAGAATTGACTTCTGGACAGATTTCAGATTCACGGGATATTCAGAGCTTTTGTTGACAACATTTTTTTCCCCCAGTTGATCAGAGATTTTTGCCTCTGTGTGTGTTTGTGTCTTTCTCAGCCCTGGACTGTGGAAGGTGGTGGCAAAGTTCCAAAGCAACCCACAGCAGAAATATTATGCTGAATTTGAGGTCAAAGAATATGGTAAGCATTCAGTTATGTTGATTGTTTTCAAATCTATCCAACATTTGCTCTGTTGTTCACCTGGTGATAATAATACATTAAAAGATGTTTTCATTTTGCAGTACTTCCCAGTTTTGAGGTTAAGTTGGTGCCTGTGGACCCTTTCTTCTACGTCGACAGTGAACAACTTACCATCAACATCAACGCTGCGTATGCAATGACTTTTTATGATCCTCATAACTGAAATAAAATGATTCGTTTGTCACTTTTGTTCTTAATTTGTCTATTCCTTTGGTTGTAGGTATCTATTTGGAAAGGAGGTTTTTGGGACGGCTTATGTGATGTTTGGTATCATGGAAGGGAACGTGAAGAGAAGCATCCCACACTCTCTCACGCGAGTCCCAGTGAGCTCTTGAACTATGTTTTATGTTGTTAAAAATTAAAAAGTCAGGCTGATCTAACTTGGGGTTGTTGGATCATAGGTTGTGAATGGTGCAGGCCAGGTCACACTGCAAAGGAATCAGATCACTCAGACCTTCCCAGGAATTAATGATCTTGTAGGAAGATCCATCTTTGTGTCTGTCACTGTGCTGACAGAGAGCGGTGAGTGACTGTGCTGCATGTTCAGTGTTTTATTACATTTCAAATAAATATTTATCAGATGAACAAGCAGCAGCATGAAAACAGGAGAGATAAAAGAAACACTGATATTTGAAAAAAAGATACTTTTTCTACCTCAGTGAAGAGTATTAAAGAAATTATTTACATTCAAAGGTGTTTTTCTTAACTTGAGGCAAAATAACTTAAACTCAGACTGAAATCACCTTATTGCCTCTGAAATAACACCTCTTCTTGATTTTATTGACATCTTCTCCCTAATTAGATTACACAAGACTATTTTCTCAATTTGTTTTTTTGCAGATAATGAAATGGTGGAAGCAGAGCTGAGAGACATTCAGATTGTCATGTCGCCCTACAAAATCACCTTAACAAGGACCCCCAAATTTTTTAAACCAGGAATGTCCTTTGACGTTGTGGTACGGAACCAGATGTTGTTTTTTCTTATTTCACTGTTAAGATGTTAGTAATTAAGAGCTTTAAAATTTGTAATGTTTGTGTAAAGATCTTTTTTTATTATGTCTGTATTAAGTGCATGGTTACTTTATGTTGTGCAACAAGGAGTACATTAATGTTTGGCTTATGCAATTAAGTTATTAATAAAGTGATAAATCAAGTTGGGGCCACAGCTGATAATCAGGATTCTTTAGTCAAACATATCAGTCGCTCAAGAAGGAATGAATTCAATGCTACTGGACTGTAAACACTGCACACACACCAGAATAACTGAGAATTTATTAATGAAAATTTACCTTATAGTCAAAAAATTCAGCCAACAAATCCCATAACTAAACTACTAATCATGCAGCTATCTGTTGTCAAATGATCAAATCAACTATGATGAAACGAAATGGAATACTGAAAAATAACCTCAAGACTAATAATAGCCCTTCTGCTGACATTCTTTTAATAGTAGATTGTCAGAGAAACAGCAGCAACACAGCAGTATCACAACTCAACATGAACATATGAAGAGAAAAAAAATAAACGGTGTGTGTGTGTGTGTGTGTGTGTGTGTGTGTGTGTGTGTGTGTGTGCGTGCGTGTGTGTGTGTGTGTGTGTGTGTGTGTGTGTGTGTGTCAAGACATGGAAGATATCTTGGCACACATTTTTTCTTCCCACCCTGGAAGGAAAAAGTCCAGACCCAAATTAGGACAAAGGTTTTCTACAACAATAGGCATGTGATAAGATGTAGTTTCATTTAAGGTAATGCGGGCCCAGCACTGTTCTAACTGCATGCAGCATAAACTAAACTATTATATTAATTCTAAAATGTTCAGAACCTGTCTAATTCATTCTTCTGAACTCAATGACAGGTTGAAGTAGTGCATCCCGATGACAGTCCAGCAGAAAATGTCCCGGTGGTAGTAAGTCCTGGTGATATGAGGGGAATCACAGCAGGCAATGGGATGGCAAGAGTCACCATTAATATACCGGCAACGGATTCCAATCTGAGAATCACTGTAAGTTAGTTGGTGATGAATTACTGTACATCTAACTCAAAGTCGAGGCCACAACAATTTCCTGGAATTGACTAAACATCACACTGATGATGTATGAGCCAATCTAATCACTGCAGGACAAGCTCGAACATCAGGGCCTCCAACGCATCACAATGTGAAAAACATGTTTCCTGCTTTTTTTTTTTATTACACGTCAACAGTCAGGATTCTAGGATGCAAATTGTTTAAGAATAATGTAAAAACTTATTTTGTCTTTGAAGTGGTACAATGAAATTACAGAATGTAATTTTCATTCAGGCATTTCATATCTGAATGAAATTACAGGCAAAAACGGACAAAGGTGATCTTTTACCATCAAGACAAGCAGCGACTGAGATGGAAGCATTTGCTTATTTGTCCAGTAGCAAGAGCTACATCCACATAGGTAGGCAGTAGTCTCAAAGACATCCTGTGCAGGTCACCAGTCTCATTTATTACACCTTAACAACACCTTAACAATATTTGCAACTTTGTATCCTTGCAGCAATAGACACAGCTGAGGTAAAAGTAGGAGACCTTCTGAAGATAAACCTCATCCTCAATAACCTGCTGTTTGAAAAGGATATCACATACCTGGTGAGACATTTCTATTGCACTTGCCAGTGATGCGCACACAGAATTGCTGCCTCCTCTTAATTGTGCTAGTTTTCTAGACATATTTGATATATACTAAAATATAATTCTGCACATTCCAGATCCTAAGCAGAGGCCACTTGCTGAAATATGAGCGCTACAGAAATGGAGGCCAAGCTCTAATTTCCCAAATTCTTCCCATCACCAAAGAGATGTTGCCCTCGTTCCGCATCATAGCCTACTACCACTCAACCGATAATGAAGTGGTGTCGGACTCTGTTTGGGTGGATGTGAAAGACTCGTGCATGGGCTCAGTAAGACTCATTCCACCGACTCTATGAGTCAAACCTGGACAAATTCTTGGTATGTAGATGTTTGGCATTATGAGGAAATATTTTGTCCCCATGTAGTTGACCTTGGAGTCAAAGAGGCCACTTCCTTCCTATGAGCCTCGCAGGATGTTCACTCTGAAAGTCACAGGAGATCCAGGGGCCGCCGTGGGACTCGTCGCAGTTGACAAAGGCGTCTACGTCCTGAACAACAAGCACCGTCTCACCCAGAAAAAGGTACATCCTACCGTATCTAAAAATCTAGAAATTGACTGTGTATGTCTGGTTTTCTTTAACCATAAGTCTTTGGTTGGTTTATCTCTGCACCCTGCAGGTGTGGGACGAGGTAGAGCATCATGACATAGGCTGCACACCAGGTGGTGGGAGCAACAGTATGAACGTGTTCTTTGATGCTGGGCTGCTGTTTGAGTCAAGCACCGCTGCAGGAACTGCCAACAGACAAGGTGAGTTCACTTCACTTTGTAGTGAAGTTTGTATTTTTATTCTCAGTCCAACTAAATGAGGTTCTGCATACAATTCAAATACCTTCATGGAGTTGGGTTACATTTAATGATATGAATCCTTAATTGTTCTTTTAAAAATCTAAACAGTGATAATCATAATTATTTTTAGATGAAAACAATGTGATGTCATGTTTTTGATTGATTTTCATATTGGCAGAAGGTTTAAACACAGTAACTATTATTTTGATTTAAAAAAAAGTCTTATTAAGGGTATTAAGTTATTTATCTAAAATATATTTTGTATTCAATTTCAGAGCTGAAATGCAAAACAACATCCAGACAGAAAAGAGACACCACTGCTGAGGAAGTCACAACTACCCTAAGTAAGAGGCAAAGATTTAACTTAAAAATAAATCTCTTTCAATATTAATATTATTTTTTATTAAGTTGATACCAGAAGTTTACATGAAAAGAAACAAAAACACACACACACACACACACACACCTTTTTTGTCCTCACTGTTTGAGGTTAAATCAGACCAAACATATCTAATTTTAAATAAGAGAATTACTTTTTATATATATATGCTAGACCCACATAAATAATGTGAGAGAGTTTTATTTATTACTGTCTTCTAACCCAGAAGCTTACATACACCTCCTCGGTATATGGTAGCATTGCCTTCAAACTTTATGACCTGGGTCAAGCATGTTGGGTTTTCTTCCACAACCTTCTGACTATTGTTTCCTGGATGCTGTCCCATTTCTCCTGAAAGAGCTGCTGTCAGGTTTATAAGCACCTTGCTCACACACGCCTTTTCAGATCTGCCCACCGTGTCTCCATAATATTGAGTTTAGGGCTGTGTGAAGACAATGCCAAAACATTGACTTTGATGTCCTTAAGTTGCTTTGTAACTACTTTGGCTGGATGTTTCTGGTCATTGTCCATTTAAAAGACCCACTTGCGCAGAACTTTAATTTCCGTTTGGTAAGTAAAATCTGAAAAGAGTTCAGTCTCAATTATTGAATATAAATACTTATAAATAAATACTGATGCCATCACCATAATCTTTACCTCCTTCCCCAAAACTGTGTTAAATTCAAGATGAGACTCCAAAATGCTAATTTTACTTCCAGTGATAATAGGAGAATTATGTTGATGAAATTAAAATATAAACTGTGAAATGGAGCAATATCCAAATTTTTCTCCCAGATTTTTTCAAATCTTGGGAACAATTATTTCACTTATCCAAGTGATCAAACACCTATTGGTAAATATACGTATTGATTGTCAGGCCAATATGATAGATATGTAGGAAAGGACTATATGACATAGATAATGATCCATTAAAATATACTACCATTTATAGGATACAGGGATTGGCTAGTGTGTGTGTGTGTGTGTGTGTGTGTGTGTAGGTGTGTGTGCGTGTGTGCGTGTGTGTGTGTGTGCGTGTGTGCAATTTGGACATCTTGTTAACCAGAGAAACACAGTGAACAAGCAATCATCCAAGTGGATTTCACACACCATCTCCATCCAAAGTGACCCCGCAATGAAAGCCTTGATGTGATTAACAACTAAAGAAACACAAACCATGCTATGTACTTAGGTGAATCAGATGACAGCTACATGGACACCTATGAAATTGTTTCTCGATCCATGTTCCCTGAAAGTTGGCTATGGATTGACATCCAACTTCCTGTTTGCCCAGCAGGAAATCCTAATTGGTGAGTCATTTGATGAAGTTGAAAAAATCTACAACAGTAAAAGAATAAAATACTGGACATTTAATTTGCTAAACTAATAATCTCTAATTATAGTTTTAACACTGCCTTTGTTTTTCTGTGTGTGTTTCAGTGAATCCACATCGTTGGAGAGACATATCCAACTACGTGATTCAATGACGACCTGGCAGTTCACCGGCATCAGTCTCTCAAGAACACTTGGTGAGGAGTCGCCTGTGTTTCCCTACCATCTCAATTTCAGCACCGCTTATTTCATGTCTCATTTCTTCACCCTAAAGGTCTCTGTGTTGCTGAGCCATTGGAGGTTATTGTTCGCAAGGAATTTTTCATCGATCTCCAACTTCCTTATTCAGCCGTCCGAGGGGAGCAGCTTGAAATTAAAGCGATCCTTCACAATTACAGCCCAGACCCTATTACTGTAAGTCCTAAAGGAGAGAGAGGAAAAAATAAGTGAAACTGTCAAAGATTAAGAAAAAATAAGAATAGTAGTACTAAAGTGGCATTACTCACATTTATCTCTGTTTACCTGACTTTTGAACATCTGACTTGGACCAGAACTCAAGATCAAAAAAATCATCAGCAGTTAAGATTATTCCCCCAAAATAAAATTTAAAATATTCCTGGAAATTGAGGAAAAAATGTAACAGTTTGACAAAGAACAACATTATTCTCTACTATTCAATAAATAACAATTTTATGTAAATATTTGAAACACCTTTTTAGATTTCCATACACTTGTGATGCCAGTATCTTTCTCTGTCTTTGCAATATTTTTAAGGTTCGTGTGGAACTGATTGAGGAAGAGAACGTGTGCAGCGTAGCCTCCAAGCGTGGGAAGTACCGGCAGGAGGTCAGAGTTGGACCCCAAACTACACGATCTGTACCATTCATCATTATTCCAATGAAGGAAGGAAAGCGTAGCATCGAGGTCAAGGCAGCTGTCAAGGACTCATCCCTTAATGACGGAGTTGTGAAGATGCTGCGCGTTGTGGTAAGACAAAGGGTTTATTTGTTTTGTGCAACAATGGGTCTGGTTTTCTGTGATGGACTGAGCAGTCAAAGGAAAGCCAGGCAAAGGTTTAAATTCAAAAAGAATTGTTTTTTATTTAACCCAAAACAGAGACTTGGGTAAATAATGAAAAAAAAAATTACAAAGTTGAGCCCATAAAAGAGGTCAAAGTAACAGACTTCAACTCAGACGAACTGAAACAAGCAGACGGTAAGACAGAGACTTTGATTATAACTCCCCATCACCTACATCCTAAAAGCAGCCAGACAATTGCCTCTTACTGCCCAGCAACCAAATTAAAAGCTGGCAATAAAGTTAATTGAGTTGAACTGAATAGAAAAGTGCTACACTCTACATTAAGTCATTCACCCATTCCTAAACACATTCACACACTGATGGTGGCAAGCTACTGGATTGTAGCCACAGCTGCTAAGGGGCAGACTGACAAAGGACACAATGATGGAGGAGGAAGGAGCAGGGATCAACCCACCGATTGTGGAACAAACTCCTGCCACCGTCATGCCGAGGAAAAAAATTACTTTAGCAAGAGCCTGGATGAGAAGAAATAAGAAATGTATTCAAACCTTGCAAGGTGAGAACAGAAATACAGAGTCAAGGGGTCTGTCAAGTCTGCTCTGATCAACAGTGGATCTGGCTTCCTTTTATAGGTTCTGGTCAGAGAAGAGACACTTGATTGGACAATAGGTGTGAATCCCTGATTGTTATGTTTCAGGGATTCTGTGGAGCCCAACACAGATGGTCTTTCCATTTGTCTATTGTCAAGGAAAGGGGGTTGTTCTTTCATGCTAAAGAGGGCAGATAAGTCCTAGGTTGGGGAAGTAACTCTTAGATCAGGGGTCGGTAACCTTTTTAGCTCAGAGAGCCATGAAAGCAAAATATTTGAAAATTTATTTCAGTGAGAGCCATATAATATATTTTAAGACTGAATTCAACTAAATGTGAGTATAATAAGCCTCTGAATTTATTCATTTAGATAATGTTGTTATAATACTCACCAGTAATGCGACTTCTGGTGCTGCATGGATTTGTTGATGGCTTTGTAGTCTGGTTGGTACTTAGTGAGGTTAAGCTTCATGCAAGCGTTGAGGCTTTCATCCGTTAAACGTGATTGTAGGTTGGACACTATTGCTAAAGATCCAGCAAAACTAGTGGAATTACAGTCACCTTGCCGAGTCCATATGCGCAGTTGCTGCTGGCTAGCTTGCACCCTGCTTTGTAGCTCTTGGCATGCTTTCTTCCTGCTGTCTCCTGCAGGGTATTTTGATGCAATGGTAGCATGGCGTGTGTCGAAGTGCCGCTATACATTAGACCATTTCAGCGATGCAATTTTGTCATTGCAAATTAGGCACATCGCAGAACCTGCTCTCCCCACAAAGGCGAATTCTTCAGTCCATTTGTCCTGAAATGTATGATACTCATCATCTTTTTTTCTTTTCGCCATCTTCTTTGTCAAAGGGTTAGCTTTGACCAGCTAATGACCAGGCAGACTGATTGAAAAGGGGGAGTTTAGCTGTTTACCCAGCAACAGCCAACGTAGGCTATTATCATCCAATTAAAATAATGGACAATTGCTCCTGCAGCCAATTGCAGCCCTTAACAGGGCATGAGCAGTGGAAAATTGATGGATGGATTAAAACAAGTGATAATATTTCATGTTTTATCTGAAAAGCCGAAATCTGCAAGCCAGATGCAATCATCAAAAAAGCCACACCTGGCTCGTGAGCCATAGGTTCCCGACCCCTGACTTAGATAGTCTCCAGGATCAAGGATCTCTCCTGCTGTTATATGGCACTGTAGAAGTCTATAGGAGAGCAGCTTGACCAAGCTCATGATAAGATCATGCAGACACATGATCTCATCTTCAGACACAACCTAAAGCACAAAAGGAGTGAGGAGCACATTATAAAATTTTCCATTACAGTCATCACCATTGTCACGTAGTAGTAACTTATGTGTATTAAAAAACGGGCTGGCCTGTTTGGATTTACTTAGATGTCATACATTTAGAGTTTTAGATTTTTCTAAAATGTTATGTTTTTGCTTTGACCTACCAGATTCATTGAATATGTTTATTGTTAATGTTTGTTCAAACTTTCTTTTTTTCAGCCTGACGGTGTACTGACCAAAATAGTTCAGAGTGTAACTTTAAATCCAGCTGTAAAAGGTCAAAGTATGTTTTTACATCATCAAGGCAAGATTTCAGTGATATACGGTTTTAGTTTTTTTCCTAACTAATTCAATTGTTCTTTTCTACTTTCAGGTGGAGCACAAGTGGAAATCCTGAACAGTAATATTTCCAGGAAAGATTTGGTACCAAACTCACCAACCAGCACATATGTTTCTGTGACTGGTGAGAGATGCTGTAACACCCACAAGAATAAAGCAAACAAAGCTGCTTGACAATCAACTATGAATTGATTTGGATTTCTTCCACCTTTCTGGAAGTTGGAATATTTAAATTTTTCATCTATACGTACATTTACTGATTTTATTTTGTGTGTGCAGGCAGAGAACAGGTTTCTGGACTTGTGGAGAATCCCATCAGTGGTAAATCCATGGGTACTCTGATCTACCAGCCCGCAGGCGCTGGTGAGGCGAACATGATCCAAATGACTCTGCCAGTCATTGCAACCATATATTTGGACAAAACCAATCAGTGGGAGGCTGTTGGTTTGAACAAACGTAACGAGGCTCTTCAGCACATAAGAACTGGTAAAGTCATTTAGATGTAAAGAGAAATGGATTTCACTTGAAATGTGTGCTCTTTTGATTGTTGACTAAATGAATGTGTGGATATTTGTGAATAGATTAATAATTTACTATCTGTTTAGGATACAACAACGAGCTAACGTATCGTAAAGGAGATGGCTCATTTGCTATGTGGGCTAATCATAGAAGTAGCACCTGGTAAGGCATTCAAGGGTCAACTATATTTTTTGCAGACAATACCTCACTTCTCAGTATTTCTTCTATATGCAGTTTGATGAACTAAACTATTAATGTTTTCTTCCCCACAAGGCTGACAGCATATGTGACCAAGGTGTTTTCTTTAGCTTACAACTTGATAGCAGTGCAAAATGAACACATCTGTGGTGCTGTGAAATATCTGATCCTCAACGCTCAGCAACCTGATGGCATGTTTAAAGAAGTTGGAAAAGTACACCATGGAGAGATGCAGGTTAGTGCACCACTACAGAGACCATATCCTGGAAGGACAGTTTATTTCTACTAACATGGTGGCAAATATTTAAGGAAATTGCATCTGTGAGTGGAACAACATAGTGAAAAATGTGAGTTGGGTCCATCAAAGCATTCCCAAATCTTCTTTTTTTAATGGCAAAGAAAAGAGTGGAGAAGATGGATTAGCTTGTTGTCAGTTAGGATCTTAGTTTCACAGAATATTTTAGGATCATTTTGGTGCCATTAATACCGGAGTGACCAGCGTAACCAAACTGACTCATGTAACAAAGGCTGATTTCTGTTTCTGCGCTCACAGCAGTGTGTGACCAAACTGTTGACCAGCCTGAGTCAAAAGTTGCATGATGAAGGCCTTTGTTAGTTAAATGATCAAATTGCTACATTTTTTTATGTCGTCTTTTTCTAAAAATCATACAACTCAATAAATGACAAGGAACAAGAGTCAACAGCAGAATAAGCTGCTTAGCACTAGCAGAGATGATATTTCATGTTTTAATGGGCTCAGCATTGGCTCTGCTGTACAACATGCAGCATCTAAAGTGAAATAAACAGTATGTATTTTTACAGTATTTACATTTGTTGTCAAGAAGCATAGTTACAAAAAATCTACCAACATAAATGCCTTTACCTCTTGTGCCATGTTTATTTCCACTATTAAAATATTATCTGCTATGAAACTGAGAATTCATTAATGAAACAAAACCCAGTGTTTCATTTATTGAACCATCATGATGAATATTTTTACCTGACATGTTGGTGTTTGCGTTTGTGCTCATTCAGGGTGATGTGCTTGGCACAGACTCAGATGCCTCCATGACGGCCTTCTGCCTGATTGCCCTGCAGGAATCACGCACAATATGTGGAGCAACTTTAAATGTGAGTGCCTCGACTCCTTCACACTGTTTTCTAATTCCATGTTTTCAACTTCTTCATTTAGTTCAAAACTGTTTGTACTAAAGGTTTGTCAAAACAACTCTGTGACAGTGAACAGAAGGGAATATTAAAGGTTTATGTCTTCACAATGATGTATCTCGATGGCTTCCCAACAAACCATTTCATTCCCATGTTCTCCTTTTCATTTCCCTAGAGTCTTCCATCCAGTATACCAAGAGCCGTCACCTACCTTGAGAGACGTCTCCCCAACCTCGCCAACCCTTATGCCGTCGCCATTACGTCATACGCTCTGGCCAATGAAAACAAACTTAACCGGGAAATCCTCTACAAGTTTGCTTCTCCTGGTATTTGCACTACACAAAAAAAATCTAAATAAGTTACACACACATATATATGTGTGTATGCATGCTGTGTCTTAGGGCCTGGGGCCCATAGGCAGAAGTGCTGTTTTGAGGGTTAGGTTTAGGACTAAGGTGTGAATTGAGCTTAAGTTATGATAGGCTTAGGATAAATTAATGAAAAATTAATGGAAGTCAAGGTGACAACTTTGTGAAGATAGGAAGACATACTTTTGTGTGTGTTTGGGTCAGGGCTGGCCCAAGGCATAAGAAAACTAAGCGGGTGCTTTTTGTTTTTTTTAACAATAATATATATTTGGTCATGTAGAACCCTAAGAGAAATTAATTTAATCAAAGTATCTCATGAATATGTGTATGTGTATTTCATCCTACGTCCAGTGCATACTAGTTTTTTGTTGTTGTTGCTTTTACTACCACTGGATGATACATGCATACAGGATGTAATGTAAACAGCTGTCAGAGATGCAATGAGCTTATAGGGGTGCAAATGATCTAATTGTCTGTTGATTGCAGAAATCCACATTATATTAGCAGAAATAGAGGGTCCAAATTTCCCTTTGGGCCCCATGGAGGCTTGGGTCGGCCCTGGTTTGGGTGGTTAGGTCTGTCTGGTAATTTATGTCAGAAATATTTCAAAACCTTTCAAAATGTTTCTGTTTTTCAGAGTTAAACCATTGGCCTATATCTGGAAAACAGACATTCACACAAGAGACGACAGGTTATGCTCTCTTGGCTCTGGTCAGAGCTCAGGTGAGAAATTGTTCCATAAATATAGAGCTATGGTGATTTTTTTTTATCATTACATTGAAATACAAAAAATTGAACATCAACTGGAGCAGCCCTGTTTTATAACATGAAAACAGAGTTGTTTTAATGTTTTTTGTTTTTTTTTAAATTAATAAATAGCTTTTTATGTGGGATTTTGCAGGCAATATCTTTTCACTGGTGGATAGCAGTGAGAGCCATTTCAGTTTGGATATTTAATGGAAAATTAGGAGAAATAATGCTTAAACTAGAGTATATTCCAAATAAACTTCTGAAATTTAAAATAACCTAAAATTGGTAACATTTTAATCACGTTGAGGGAGCCTTGTACCAAGATGTTGTGCTTAAGCTTATAACATCTGTGCATTGATCCCAAATATTTTCATTGAAATGAGACATCACATGCATTTCAGGGAAGAGCTGCATCTATGTGTTTATTAATGAAAATCAGATTAAATAATCAATCATTTGGCATTTGTGCTACTGGCTTTTGAAAAAAAAAAACTAGTTGGGGACAAAATAATTTTCAGAATTATTTAAAATAATTTAATCACTTTAAAAACATTAAGAACACAAAACATTTTATGGTTTTTGTTATGAATACCATTACTAATGTCAGTCCTCAATATACATAGCAGCTATTAACCCTTTCATGCATGAATTATGATCCTTTGTGTCAGGATTTTTCCCCATTTTTTTTTTATTTTCTTAAGGCATAAAAAAAGGTAGAAAAAAATTTGTAAAGAAAATTTTTTATTTAGATGATCAATTGTAATTTTCTCTAAATACAAAGTTGTTATTTGAAAAACACATCAGTAGTATTGTTCTTTAGGGCTTATCTGATGTTACAATATGTTTTGTTTCTTTTTTACCTGCAAGAGTCGTCTATAGTAGAAGGAGGGACCGGGTCAGTTGGCATGCTTTTTGTCTGTCGGCCATATTGGATTTAACTAAAATAACTTCTTGCATTTGCAGCTGATGGCCAGTAGTTGATAGAGTATTTTATGATGCATTAGTGTCCACTTCAGTGGTCTGTGTGCATTTATAACATAAAAATCCACAAGAAGCACAAGAAAATGACTTTTAGACAGCTGTCCACTGTAGTGACCACTATGCACGAAAGGGTTAGCCCTTTCGTGCATTTTCTGAGATTTTTATTTCTTTAGGTGGCACTTTTATGTCTTAAAATTTGTTTTTTCATTTGGTTTGCTTAAAAAAAATTGCTATATTTACAGTACATAAATAAATTAAACGAAATTAAAACAAAACCAAACAAAACCAAACATAGGAAATAAATTGCAATGTTTTCAGAAAGTGTATTGTAATTGGGAGTCAACAGAACAAAACATTCCCATTGGACACAGATTGCTGTACTTAGTTTAAAATGCATCTGAAAAAAATCAATGAGAAAATTAAAGAAAAATGAAAATTCCCTTGAAAAATAAAATAAATTAATTAAGCAGCCAGAAACATAATGTCTGGATCCAGGAAGGTTAACTAAAGTAACATTAAAATTAAAATATTTTTCTGCATTACTTTTTCATCCTGTGTGATTGTGGGTGAAGGGAGAACTGATGAAGATTATATTACCAGGACTAGGGGAACATTATTCTTGCATGAATTTAGCACAGTGAGTTCAGCATGGAAAAATCAAATAAGTGGGGAGAAAAGGCATTGAAATTACGCAGCATATATAGAGAAAGAACTGCTAGTTTCTTTTTCTTTCATTATAGCACTTTGAAGACGCACGGCCTATCGTTAGATGGTTTAACCAACAACAAAAAGTGGGTGGAGGCTATGGATCAACACAGGTAACTTCTAAACTTCTAGACTTTTTCTTAGGGAAATATCACTTTCCCTAGTTAAACTGGATTTTTTTCTTAATTCTTCTCATTTGTAATTTTTCTGTCTTCCCAGGCCACCATTATCGTGTACCAGGCCGTGGCAGAGTACTGGACCAGAGCTAAAGAACCAGAATACGATCTGAATGTTGACATCTTGTTGCCGGGCAGATCAAGGCCTAACAAGTTCAACTTTAACAGAGATAATCAGTTCGCCACAAGAACATCTAAAGTGAGATCACAACCTTCCTTCACATTTACAACATTTGAACTTTTTTATGATTTGCTTTTTCCTAAATTACAAGTTAAAATCTTGACAGGTTTCTTACATCAACCAGGATGTGAAAGTTACTGCTTCAGGAATTGGAGAAGCAACAGTGAAAGTAAGTAACTTTGTGTTATACTCCAGGCAAGTACTAAGATATTTTTTAGCAGTGTATGAGCTGTGAACCATTAACACTAAGCAAAAGCTTTCAGACACAAAGTATAAAAATAAAACAATATACCTTTCAACCTAATTCTATTCTCTCTGCATATTCCATCATATAAAATGTAATCAAATGAGACCGTCTCTTTTCAAGTATCAAAGATTTTTTGAAATACAACTACTTCTGGTTTGAAGAATTTTGATTACTTTTTACAAAATAATTCTGAGCTTTAAAATTTTGTTTGAATTGCACCTTTCAAAGTTTTTCAGAATATCTCTGTTTCAGCTCAGGTACTTTTGATGTGGAAAATCTGAATTTATATGCATATATGCTATACACTTTACTTATTCTAATAAATAATATGGAAAAAGACCAATCTCTGTTCTTTAGAAACAGGGAACAACAGTTGTTGTTCCAACAGGGTCACACTGATCCTCTGTGCGCATTTACAAAGGATTTTTTTAAAACCGTGTGATGGTTAATTGATATCTGAAGAGACATAAGCCAGCCTAAATTAATCACCTGCAGTCTGTTTACTTTTTGCCATGTTCAAATTATTGTTTAGATTCCAAATCTCATTGCAAATCAATTGAATTTTGGAAAATGGTTGCATTTTTGTCATTGGTTATTTTGCACATCAGGCACATTTAGACAGATCAATAATTTTACTCTCTCAATGTCAGATGGTGTCATTGTATTACACCATTCCTAAAGAAAAGGAAAGTGACTGCCAGAAGTTCAATCTCTCTGTGCAACTAATCCCAGGTAATTTTTAGACATTGCTGTTTTGTAACATCTCGCCATTTTATCTCTTCTTGTGATTTGCCCAAAAAGTTTATGCATATTTTATTCATAATTTCTTCAGAAATATCGGATGAGGATAGGAAGACATATAAACTTAAGATAGATGTTTTGTGAGTATTGTCCACACTTGAACTTTTGTTAAAAATAATTACCTGAAATGACGTAAGTTGCCCTGTGCATTCCACATACAGGTATAAGGACAGGGATCGAGACGCAACCATGTCAATCTTGGACATCGGCCTTCTGACTGGCTTCACTGTTGACACGCAGGATCTGGACTTGGTGACAGATTGAGATACATGAACATAGAAGAGTTTTAACATTCAGTGTTGGACGTTTTTGATATTCTGTTTTAAAGTTTATTAGATGATTGAGGCCACATGTTTGTTTCTGCAGTTGTCTACAGGACGCGCCCGCACCATTGCAAGGTATGAGATGAACACAGTTCTGTCTGAAAAAGGCTCACTCATCATCTATCTGGACAAGGTAATAATTCACCTTTCTGTTGAGTTTTCTCCTCATTTGTTAGTTGCTCCATCATAAATGTAAATCTCTTACCAGGTTTCACACACACGGCCAGAGGAGATCAGCTTTAGGATCCATCAGACATTAAAAGTTGGCGTCTTACAACCAGCAGCCGTGTCTGTCTATGAGTACTACGACCGTAAGTTTTAGCGGGATGGGCTTTAAGACTTTTGTGTGAAACGGTTTTCATTCCATTTCACATATGTATTAATGACTAATAGACTTTTATTAGACACTTCTTCATGTCTAATAGACCATAACAAATAGAGAGCAGTTGTTTAAAAGATTTTTAGAAATCAAAAAATATAGAATATAATGGATCGAATAAAGTGCCTTGTATTTTTATTTTAGATTTTTTAATAGGGATTGAGATATTAAAATAATTTTGTTTCCCATTTTAGAAGCACCATGTGTGAAACTTTACCATCCAGAGAGACAGAATGGAAAGCTCTGTAAAAGTTATGAATGCATCTGTGTAGAAGGTAAGAAAAAAACTGAGTCCAATTGTCTTAATTTAAATTACAAATTAAACATTTGTTTTTCTGCATTCCAATTTGTCCAAATTAATTAACTTATGTAATAATATACAAATTAGACTTAAGACTGCAATGAAATTAAGTGAGAGACTGAACATAATCTGCAAGATGACCAGTATATGCACACAAAGTCCCTTTCTAGAGACTCGTCTAATGAATTAGACTATTATTCAAATGTTGATGTTTTTCAGTAACTCAATTCATTAAGTGAAACCCATTATATAGATTAATGACACAGACTGACACAATTTAACAAAGAATGTTAAGTAGTTTGTTTTTGTCTGTTATAATAATTTTTTCTCTTGCAGCTAATGGAAACAGGACATTTAGGATTAGAATATTACATCAGACCAACAAAAACATTTTACGAACACAGAATTGTGGGCTGAATGAAAAAAAAAATGCTGTCTCTGTTCTACATCTAGCAACAATCTCCAATGGATCAATGATTAAGTTTGCAAGACATTTTTTTTTTATTTCAAGTAAAAGAGCCATGCTAAAATCATATAAGACCTTGTAACGGAAAGCGCTATGGTCTGATGACACCAAAAATTTACTCTTGACAAAAATTTATTAATTATTAGTTTAAGATTTAACACATGTATGTACCTTAAATCTTAAACTAATAATTAATAAATTTTAAACACATGTATGTACCTTTCTAAATGTTTTCTTTTCTTCAAGCAGATTTATTTTTTAGTTGCATTTCAATAAAACCTGCCATTTTAACAAGTGTTTGTACACTTGCATCTCTTATAATGTTTCAGAGAGATGCAACATGCAGAAGCGCTACAGACACAACACTGAGGAGCGCATAGCTAAGATTTGCGAGAACACAGAGACCAGCAAAACAGATTTTGGTAAGAAACAGCAAGTGGGCCAGAAGTAGCCAAAATTCCTACCCAACGAAAATACAGCAAGTTTGATTATTCATAACGACCACATTGTCTGCACACAGCATACAAAGCTACAGTGGAAGAAACTGATTTTGAGTCGTCTGCAGACTTTTACATAATGCGCATTGTCGAGGTTATTAAAGAAGGTGGGTACCTATATTTTCATAACTTTAAATCATTCCTAGATGGAAGTGGTGACAGTCGCATGAAATATTTATAGACACCGTCTCTGATTATGTCTTTTGTTAAACCTGTTTTTGTGTTGTAAGGAGATGTAGCTTGTTTGTGTAAAAACCTACTAATTTAAATGTTACTGTAGTGCAGTGTCATCTGTTATTGTGATTGTTTTTCATTCTTTTGTACCTTGTTCTACTAACATTTAGAATTTGAGCTTATTTGAGTGTTTTTGCTTGGATACAGAGATTTAAAAGGCTTAAAGGGTAATAGGTTAGCTATTGAGTCACTTACAGTGAAAAAGCAGCACATTTCACTTACAGTAATGCCATATTGTCTAAAAATGTGCTTCTTTTTCTTTCTCCTTTTTTGTTTTTATCTGCTTTTGAACCACAGGACCAATTGATGCAGATGCTGTTGGTAAACTGCGCACGTTTTTCAGTCGTCGGTACTGCAGAGAAGCATTAAATGTGGAAAAAGGCAAAACCTACCTGATCATGGGATCATCCAATGACATTTCTGGAAATAACCAGACGCAAATGTGGGTTTCTGAACATTAGGGGATAGTCCTTTATAAACATCCTCTAATTTGCAGCCGCTCATAAGTCATTGCCAGTTTATTCATATTTGTACCAGCAATCCACAGAGAGCTGGGCAACTCACCATTCCACGTATTTCTGTTCTTGTCCCTGTTTAGATTTCAGTATGAGCTCGGGGAGAAGACCTGGATCGAGTACTGGCCCTCAGAAGCAGAGTGCCGTCTTAATGACTACCAACCAACCTGCATGGGTTTCGAGGAGATGGCCGATCAGTACGCCATTTTTGGATGTCAGCAGTAACTGAACTCAAGGAAATAACTGTCCAATTTTAAATAGGCTTAATTTTGCAGTTTTTTTTTTACATCTGCTGATTGTATTATTAAAAATTTCTTGGGTGTCTCATCTTTAATTATTGTCTGGAATTGAAACTGTTTTCCCCATCTTTCTCTGTTTCAGCTCTCATTATATACAAAAAATTCTATACTCCCTTAAACACCTTCTTTAAATATTTGTGGGTCTTTTTCAAAGTGAGGTGATGTGAAGCTGTTAGTAGGAATAGTTGTCTAAAGTATGAAAGAACATGTCATGTCACTGGGTGCTCCGGAAATTAAACAGATCCTATAGTGATTCAGACACACAGTCTGTTTTAGCTTTAGTTTTAGCTATTTAAATCCACTCAGAATAAACATGTCACAATTCACTTTGCTACAGTGCTTTGTTAGGGTCTTGGCGTATTTACTCTGATTGAGTCTGCCAGCTGTATCGCTCTACCAAAATAGCTGTGACTCGCTAGTCCACTGGATTTTACAACCTGCTGAGTCACAAAATCAAATGTTGAGAAAACGGGTACAGCTCACACATAAATACCCCTTTTACTACTGGAAAGGGAGTTTTTACAGATAACTTCACATTCAAATTAACCATTTAATATAAACAGCCCAGCGTTTCCCAACCCTGAACCAGATGATTTATGTTCAGCAAAACTTTGTTAATCAGCCATCAGTTGAAATTCGGCGTGCTGAAGCAGGGCCACTGTGGCTCCGAGATGAGGCTTGGGAAACATTGGTTTAACACAAAGAACCTTCTTGAGTATTACAGAGCAAAAGTATTATTCAACAATTGCAAAACGACAATTTTGTCAAGTTGTTTTATTATTTTACCACCTCAATAATTCGGGTACATAATAGATACACATTTGGACAAGTATTTCATAACAATTCCTAGAAATAAAAAAATGAAAACATCAAATAAGAGATGTAGGTGAACTGATTGCCTGGATTAAAAGATAAGCTAGAAAAGTAGTATTGTAGATGTGTAAATTTGAACAAATATATGGAAAATGTTTGAAATCAATTCCCATAATTATTTAGATTGATTAGTCTAAATTGGGTACATTTGTTCTGGTCATATTGTCTTTATTTGTTGGTGTTTTCAAAGATCAAAGTTCAAGTAGCTGGTGAAGCAAACTAAGTAAAAACTGAACAAAAGAAGTACACATTCTGAGGAAATGATGCCTAACCCTGACAATGATTAAATAACCGAATATATCGACCAGCAAAGAAATGTGGAAAAAAACGAGAAACGCATAAAGCCTGACAGTTTAATTATCTAACGACATATTTCCTGTTTTGTTTGCTTTTACATAAATATTGCAACTTTTTCACCAATACATGTCTGACAGCTTTAGTTGCTACTTCACCTTATAAATGTAAATATAAACATATCAACAAATGTCTAGCTTATCATATTAATCCTTTTTCTTTAAAGGTGCAGTGCATCTGTGGGCAGCACAATCCCCTGCACACACAGATTCCCACCTCAATCTATAACCAGGCAAATCGTACAAAAGATCTTATAAAAAAATTATTTTAAAAAACCCCTCAGATTTCAAAGAATCAGGAATCAGTGTGATAAGTGAAGCCCAGGCTTCACTTATCTCAATCTAAGGTAAATCTAATGCTGAAAAAGATATAAATTAAAAATACTATGTACTTTTGGCGAGTTAATTTTAAAGAATACATATTTTTAAAAATCTTAAATTCTGTCTTAAAGAATCTATTCAGTGCCGTGCAATCATGTTGTGTTTTGGCCCGTCAATGTAGAAGATCAAAGCACTCCAGTGTTCTTAATATACATAAATCAATTACACTGTAAAATAGCCCGTTGTTTAGTTTGTCTAACAGAGTGCCTTTTTACAGTGATCATTACTTGCTTCACCATTTGACAAATTATGAAAGTCCCACTGCGTAAGCTGGTTAACTGTCTTTCAATTGGAGAAAGTAAAAGAGGCAGGAAGAGGATCCTGTTGCCTGAGGATAAAAGACAGGCACACCAGCGATCTGTAGCCACAGCAGAGATGGGATCAATGATGGGAATCTCTGCTCTCCAGCTTCTGCTGGTAGCTTTTTCCTGTCTGACTTCTCAGTCGAGTGCATTTCCTTTGTAAGTGTATCTGGAAAACCTTTTCTTTTTTTCTATAATTGATACTTGTTGCCTTTAAATTAAATGAGCCAACATCTCATTCAAGTTATGATCCTCAATGCGCGATAGTAAATCAGGGATGATCTTTCTTATTCTGCTCTTGATTTGATTCTTCGCTGCAGTTAATAATGTATTCATTGTCTCAGAGCCTGTTTATTTTAGAATTTGTTTTGCTTTAGTTCATGACAAAACATAGTGGATGTGTGCTTTTGCCAAATGCAACGTCTTATCCCAACAGTGTTACGTCTGCGTAATTTGTATTGTCATTGCAATAGCATTGAAACAAACATGCTTTAAAAACAGCAAAATTTAAACATTTGCTACAGTAACCAAATTAAAACTTTGCATAAAACAAAAAAAGTGATTTTTAATTATTGAATATTAAAAGTGCTGCTTAAACTTTGATTCCATCGTTGTGTCACTCAGATCAAAGTACTGTTTGCACAAAATGCCAGTTAATTATCTGCCTATCTCAGGCTTTATTTGGTTCCATGAACCAGACAAAGCAAATAAAGCAACGGACCAAGTCCAGAACTAACTTTTCATCGTTCTACCGTTAGATAAGTCCAGATAATGTTCATTCCTGAAATGCTGAAGGTTGAACATTTCACTCTATTTTACCTTTCATTTGGGGTAAAACTCAATTTAGATTTGGTTTTAGCCTCTTATGGAAAGTGTTTTCTTCTAAATTGGAAAATAGTTGTTGGATCTGTTCAACAGGAATGAAATAATTAATTTACATATAAAAATATTTTTTCTTTATATGTAGTTTATTCTACAACTTATACCTTCTTTTTTTCTCAACAGGAAAGTTTTGTCCGCCCCCAACTTGTTGCGAGTTGGTGCGGCAGAAAACATATTTGTGGAAATTCAAGACTGCGCATCTGAAGAAGAGGTTTCTGTTGAAATTGCTGCATGGAGCTTTCCAGGAAAAACAAAAAAATTAGCATCAACACGTGTGAGGCTTACAAAAGAAGGACATTTCCAGAATCTTGGAAGAATAACGGTAAAATCATGTCAAGACCCATTTTTGTTACAAAGTGTTTCACAGTTAACATTCATGTTAGTATAAAAAATAGACATTTTCTTTTTATATATACTAATGTATATATTTCATAATTCTGTACTATTATTATACTTATCCTTGAGACGATTTTAAAAAATTATTTAACTTTTAAATAACCGGGTTACTGTTGTTTCTCAGATCCCTGCTGATGAGTTCGAAATCAACCCAAAAAGAAAGCACTATGTTTACCTTCAAGCAAACTTTGGCGACAGTTTGCTGGAGAAAGTTGCGTTGGTTTCTTTTGAGCCTGGTTATATTTTCATCCAAACTGACAAAACTATCTACACCCCTAACAGCAATGGTAAATATGGCTTGTGGAGTATGTCTTTTGATCCCCATTTTTCATACCATGGTTCACTTCCAAAGATGCTTATAAATTACTGGAGGAGTTCTTTAAAAAAAAAAAAAAAA
>NW_006800413.1:84820-89671 GCF_000485575.1 Poecilia formosa
TATATATATATATATATATTGTTTTCAGTGGCGCTGCATCCTGTGGTGTGGACAGGACACAGGACTGGGGGCCTTAGTGTTGCTTAACATGCAAATGAAACCTTGTAATATTATAATATTGCCAAGAAAACTACAAACTATCACACACAAAGGAAGTTCAAAAAAAAAAAAAAGACTTGCGTTCTAAAACCATGCAGTTATTGTCGATAGAAATAAAGATAGTTATTCTCACGGAAATGCTTTTTGCTTTTCAACAAACTGAAACGTTGTGTAATTGTGATGAAACATGTAAACAAGTGCCTGCCCTCTGTTTTGTTTGACAGTCAACTACAGATTGTTTGCAATCAGACCTGGCATGGAACCGGTGGAGAGAGCGTCCGAAGCTGATGCTTTAATTAACATTCAGATTGTGGTATTGTACTATATTCAAAACTAAATATATGAAACCATATCAAAGTTTAAGAAATTGAACATAATGCATATGCATATTAATTATTCAAGGAAGCTCAAGTATTTCTGTCACATATGTAACTATAAGAGTATTTTAGTTTTAAGTACAAGTCAGAAATACAATCCTACTCATTGAATTACAATATTATTAGAAAAATGTCGTTTCTTTCAGTAACTTAATTCACCAAGTGAAACACATTATGGAGATTATTTATACAGAATGACTTTTAAGTCTTTTATTTCTGTTAACGATGTCTTTCTCCTAACATCTACTAAAACCTCCATCCATCCATCCATCCATCCATCCATCCATCCATCCATCCATCCATCCATCCATCCATTCATTCATTCATTCATTTTCTATCACCCTTGTCCCTAGTGGGGTCGGGAGGGTTGCTGGTGCCTATCTCCAGCCAATATCTGTCTTGCTGAAGTACTAAAAATTTAACATTTAGAAATAGAATATTACATTAATTATTAAAGTTTTTCATACAGAAATTTGGGCAATTGAAAAGCATGTTTAATACCTGCTTGAAGGTTATTTGTTTCAAGAAGCACTTTTAATTTGATAAATTACCTTTATCATAACTCATATTCTAGCAAATTGAATGGCTTTATTGTGTAAGAGTACTGGATAAAATAACAATGTTCTTCAGAAATGCTTCTGAAGGAAAGAGTTTTTTACACTAATGATGCCTACTAAGGATTACTATTGCTTACTTAATGTTTCTATTTAGACCCCTGACGGCGCCACTTTACAATCTGACTTTTTTATTATCAATTCACAAATACACTCTGGAACGTACAATCTTGGTGACCTTGTAAGGTAAGTTACCTTAACTTATGATTCAAGTTGAAAATAATCTACTCTGCCTATTGATGTGCATCTTCTCCTAAAGCCCAGGAATTTGGAAGGTGATTGCAAAGTTCAGCACCAGCACACAGAGCTTTGTGTCAGAGTTTGAGGTTAAAGAATATGGTAAGTCTAGGGTTGCTAAACTTGTGGCCATCAAATGGAGACGATGATAAAATGTGCAATGCTCATTTCACAGTGCTTCCAAGTTTTGAGGTGGAAGTGAAGCCTTTGCAGCCCTGCTTCTATGTGGACAGCAAAGAACTCAAATTCAGCATTGAAGCTACGTATGGAAAATTGATTGGTACACATAAGGAACTTCTTAGGAACTGAAAATAAGTTGTTTCATTCATGGTTTCAGGTACACGTTTGGTAAAAAAGTGGATGGATCAGCCTATGTTGTTTTTGGAGTTATGCATGAAAATCAGAAAGAAAGCATTTCTGATTCTCTCCAGAGAATTCCGGTAAGTTGTTTTAGACTTTTCTGGACAAATATTAAGTAGGATCCCATTCAAATTTTGATGTGATTTATAACAGTTAGTGGCTTTCCAAAACTGTATATTGTTTGGTATTATATTTGATGGTAAAATATGTTTCATTTAGATTGTTGAAGGTCAAGGAGAGGCCAAAATAACAATCGAGAACATCAACACTATCAAAGATGTGAACAGCCTGGTTGGGGAAACTATATTTGTAAAAGCAAGTGTACTGACAGAGAATGGTAAGAATGACGAGAGGAAATGAAAGCTTTTTAGAAATAATTTTTGCTACGCATGATCAATATTTGGAGGTCTAAGTGATTCACTAATAATGAAACATGGCAAATAGGTGGTGAATTGGTGGAAGTTGAGTTGGGAGGCATCAAGATTGTCACATCGCCTTACACCATCAGCTTTAAAAAAACGCCCAAATATTTCCAAACAGGATTATCGTTTGATGTAACGGTAAGTAACATTTTTATGTCTCATCAGAAAAATGTGTAGGCCCCCACCCCAACAAAAAAAACAAAAAACTGTTGGTTTTACTTAATCAGTGGAAGCCTTTCTGACACATTAATACCAGTGATAAGCTTGGCATAAATGGTGTGCAGAACTGTAAAAGGATTTTGCATGTTACTAACAGAGTCAAACTGTGTTGAACATAAAAAAAAAAACATCATTGTAAAAGTTAAAACAATGCTTTCAAGTATTGGTTTTCTTTTTCTTTAACAGGTTGAAGTTTTAAATCCTGATGAGAGTCCAGCGAAAGGTGTGGAAGTGGTAGTTGATCCGGGGTCAGTTACAGGTTTGACTGGAGCCACTGGATTAGCGAGGCTTACCATCAATACAGTGGCAAGCTCAGATCCCCTACTTATTACAGTAAGTCATTTGGATCCTTCATGTCAAATTGCTCTTCTGTAGTGTAAAGGTGGAATTGACCTGCTTGGCTTTTGGCTTTTATTGTGAAATAATTTCCTGATTTCCTTGTTTTTATTTATTTTTTGTATATATTCTTAGTCAACTCTTTCTTTTATTTTTAACTACTTGAAAAAATACAACTGAACTTTTTTTTTTTTTTTTAAGACAGCAGCTGCTCTGAAGCCTTTTCAAAATCTATAGGTCAATCCTAAAAAATGTTATTTTAGGACATGACCCAACTGAAATTATGCCAGTGACTTAAAGTGCTTTGCTCTGGTGATAGTTGCTTTAACACACAGGCCGTCTCTGCCTTGCTGCATTTGGGTCCATTGTCATTACTACATCATGATAGTCATGCATTTATTTTATAAAAGCTGCAATAAATGTAGTTTTCTCTTAGATTATTATTATTATTATTATTATTATTATTATTTTCTGCGGGTTAGAGGGGGAGTAGGTGAAAATGAGGAAGGATGCAACAGAATCAAGTGCAAGTAATCTCTTTGAACAATCGATATCAATTGTCTCAACTAGCTACAACTACCACCTAACATTAGCTCGCCTTGAGCCCAGGTATGGATCTCAGCTGGCCTAATCAAAAGGCTACATTTTTGCTGAGAATAAAACTCTGAAGCTATATGAACAAATGTGTTGAGATGAGTGCACATTCAAATTTTCATGTGCATAAACGGAGAGTTTTTAGCTGGTCGAACACCGCTCACTTAAGACGTAAAAGACTTGTAGTAAAGACAGCGGAACAAGTATAGCTGTGCCCATATTCCCAGAAACCAGTTTCTTCTTCCTTATTTCATAATATCACAGGTTAAGTCTGTCAATTGCTTTTTTTCCCTTTCTTTAAATGCTTGTCTAATTTTAGGCAAGGACAGATGATCCTCAAATCCATTCTGAAAGACAAGCATCAGTCAACATAACAGCCTACCCATACCAAAAAGAAAGCAACAATTACATCCACATAGGTAAGTGATTTCTAGACATATTTTAGTAAACTCTTACCCTGGTAATATCAGTAACATACCAAATACACGGGTTTGTTGGTTGTCCCGCTTTAACAGCTGAAATCTCTGACTGCAGGTCTGGACACAACACTTGTGAATTTGGGAACAAACTTGAAAGTTAATTTTTATTTTGAAAGCCAGGATAGACATTGTGACATCACATACCTCGTGAGAACCATTCTTTAAATCTATGTCTTGTTAATGGGCATGCTTTCAGAGTCTGATTTCCTTTGTTGCATAGTTAAGCTAACCCTTCCCACAGGTCTTAAGCAGAGGCCAATTGGTCCGGTATAAACGATTCAGGAGAGAAGGTCAGTCACTGGTCACCATGATACTTCCAATTACCAAAGAAATGCTGCCATCCTTTCGCCTTGTTGCCTACTACCATCCAACAGAGTCAGAAGTGGTGTCTGACTCTGTTTGGGTGGATGTGGAAGACACCTGCATGGGATCGGTGAGAGAAATGTTACATTGCAAGTAAATTTCAGGATTTAATGAATCACATCTCTAATGGATTTTTCTCTTTCTTTTTTAGTTGACGTTAATCTCAAACAAGAAATCATACTTGCCTCGAGAAAAAGGCATGCTTGAGCTTAAAGTCACAGGAGATCCAGGGGCAAAAGTGGGTCTGGTTGCAGTCGACAAAGCGGTCTATATTCTGAACAACAAGTACCGTCTGACACAGAAAAAGGCAATTTATTTTTTTTTTCTTTCTTTTTTTCCAAGTTTAACATGTTGGATTTCTTTCCTTTGCATGTGCTTTAAAAAAAGAAGAAAATAACGCTCAATATGATTCTATAAGTTTGTATAGACACAGTTTTTCCCAACCCTGGTTCTCAAGGGACACTGGCCTGCATGTTTTACACGTCTCCCTCCTTTAATGCACCTGATTCAGATCATTGCAAACGCCATCAATTGAAATCAGCCGGGCTGAAGCAAGGACACACATAAAACATGCAGGACAGTGTGTTTTCAGGACCATAGTTGGGAAACACTTTTATTATTACAATACCATTCAAATTTGAAAATTTGCCACAAATGGTTTCAAATCCATAGCAATTTGCCACAGAAAAATACATCCGCATGATGATCATGCAGAGATGAGGTAGTAAAAAATATATACATATATATTTTT
>NW_006800413.1:91464-93574 GCF_000485575.1 Poecilia formosa
GGTGAAATAATGGTAATTTAAGTGGAGTCGCTTAATTTCATTTCTGTCCAGACTGTGATCAAGCGCAGCTGACGCAGGCAGTTTCAACTTTACGCACAAAGAACAGTGAACATCGTGGAGCTCATTATTAATCATACTAAGAACAATATCTGTCAGAGAATCACCTCTGATCTGGACGCTTTAACGAACCAGAGGCTTTGGAGCGTGTAGCGCAGCTGATCCGCTTCTGTGGGATTTTTCACCCGCAGGCCGAAGGAAGTGATCAGGAAACGATCAGAGTTCTGCCGTCTTCTAATCACGTCATTTCGTGAAATGTTACCTGATTTCAAAAACGGTCTCGCAGAGAAATACTAAATGTTTCGTTTGATGACTATAAATTGGAAATAAAATTATTTTTTTCTTTGACGGACAACGAAATATCTCTAGCGCAACCTCTGCTCCAAACTACGAACATTGCCGGCCCCGCTTCGTTTTTTTTTTTTTGTTCTTTGTGGAGGATCAGTAAATATCTTCTTGGTGTTTTACAACCACCAGGTATGAAGGGCTTTAGCCTTTGAGTTGTACCACAGCGCAGCACATTTGAAACATACAGGAGAACAATGTCAGCTCATTTTTATGAGTACAAGTATAAAGGAGGCTGGTATCGCGCCTGATGTAAATCTATTTATTTATATCATCACATGGACTTATATAAAGTTTTATACATTTTCTTTTCATATATTTATTATTGTTTTTCTTCTTTAGATATTAGGTTGGCTTAGAATGATTCCAAATAATGTACAGGAATGACCTGGTGCTGTTACATGTCAATCATCAGGGGGGGCTACTGGGGGGGCCAATCAGATGACAGGGGGGGCACTGGCCCCCCCTCTGGCTCCGCCTCTGGTTATAGCCACTAAGCATATATGCTGAACTATGTATGTATCAATACAATTAAAGAATACTTAAAAAATACAATTGGTTATAAATGTAGCTTTGATAGATGTTTGAATAAGGTTTCCAGTAACAGAAAAGTGTGTTATGATCGATTAAATGCGCTGAAATGTCATTGTGCCTGCTAAACACATAACGCTGAGTGGAGTGGTGTACCGCTCCAAGATGGCCGCCCTAAATCTTGTCAGCGACAATAGGCGAGAGCGGTCCATGAGGCGTTTATCCTTATATTATGTCTATGGGAGCCTCTACCGCGGAGGTAAAGACACACTTGTGTAAAGTCGGGATGACGCCCCGCTTTGTCATCACTTGCTGCAGAGGATCACGTCACATTGCTTAGCCCAGAGGTTCCCAAACTGTGGGGNCATTGTTGTTTCCTTGTGCCTACACGTGGCCTGCCGAGAGGACCTGGGATCCAGAGGAAGAAAGAGAGCCAACTTTTACCAAAGTTAACTATTATAGAATTATTTCTTCCTTAACAATCCATGCGCAGTCCGCTGCACAACCAATGCGGCGCCACTGCGAAGAATTAAACTTAACTCGCCCTGCAGTTTTAACAAATGGAGTTGAAGATGTTACCCTCCCGCACCCAGAAGGAGAGCGATGCACAGAAGGAGCGCGGCAGACGTAACATCTGTCCGTTTTGGAGAAGCGAAACCATGCAAAAAATAAAAATAAAAAATCCTGGTAAAAACGCACGCCCGAACCCTGCACAGGGTTAAAAAGATAAAAAGAAAAAAAATCTCGCAGAGTTCAATTGTTCGGTTTGGTTCATACAGATCCAAATGTCGATGAACCAGCGCAGATTTCTCTGCAGATGCAACCAGGAAGAATTTGTGAAGTGTGCGTTCAGACCGCAGCTGGTGAAATAATGGTAATTTAAGTGGAGTCGCTTAATTTCATTTCTGTCCAGACTGTGATCAAGCGCAGCTGACGCAGGCAGTTTCAACTTTACGCACAAAGAACAGTGAACATCGTGGAGCTCATTATTAATCATACTAAGAACAATATCTGTCAGAGAATCACCTCTGATCTGGACGCTTTAACGAACCAGAGGCTTTGGAGCGTGTAGCGCAGCTGATCCGCTTCTGCGGGATTTTTCTTGCGCCGGCCGAAAGAAGTGATCAGAAAACGATCAGAGTTCTGCCGTCTTCTAATCACGTCATTTCGTGAAATG
>NW_006800413.1:95178-101742 GCF_000485575.1 Poecilia formosa
TACATTCATTTTGCCCCCGAAAAAGTCGATGCCCCCCCGTCAGAGGCGTCGTTTCAACCAGACAGCCATTTGTAATCCATAGGGGGGGCGCAGAAAATGTTTGTAATCCATAGGGGGGGCGCGGAAGAAAAAGTTTGGGAACCATTGGCTTAGCCAATCAGAGCTGCGGAGGAACACTGATTGAAGGAGCTCCACTCTCAGCATGGATTTGAACTTGTGTCTTTAATTCAAGTACACTTCAGCAAAGCTCACTGTAGCTTTTGGTATACTTCTAAATCTGCTCCGTAGTCGCATCTTTTCGGGCCTGCTACTGCCTCTAGTGGCATGGGGGTGGTAATACAACTAGTATTATTACAGTACTAAATCAGAAAACGGTAAAGTCTTTATTATTTATTATTAATTTTTCATTCTCTTAAGAATGTAGAGCTAATTAAATAATCTAAACAAGACCTTAAAGTGGTTCCAGTTTCTCTCGATGGCCAACCTGTTAAAACTGTGGAAAATTTTATATACCTTGGGTCGTTCCTGGACAGTCAGCTCAACTTTGCTGAAACACTGACTATATTTTGAAGAACTGTTCTCAGAGACTCTACCTTTTAATATGACTTAGTGTCTTGAATTTGGGGGGGGAGGGAAATCTGATTTTAATTTTATTTATCACTACAGAAGGGTTCAGTGAATGCGCATATGAAACTGGTGGGTTCTGTACCTCAAAAAAGGTTAAGAACCACTGGTCTAGAATGAGAATCATAAGTGCAGTCAAAAGGAGTTTTCTATAAAAATGTCAGAAGCAGAAGGCTGTGAGAAAAAAAACATATAAATGAAATATGTTGTGTATCAACAATTCTTCTGAATTCAAGCATTTTTCTGTTGTAAAAGCATTTATAGATCAAATAACTTATTTTTCCTCCTATAAAGTCAAGATTATTATTTTCCAGATCAAACCCAATGTTTAAACAGATACGTGAGCTGCAGTAACATTTTTATCTAGTTGTAGCTTAAAACTGAAGCATAAAAATAAAATCTGTGTAACTAACATTGTTCCTTTCATCACATAAGTAAACATTAAATTTTCTTACATCTGCTCCTCCAGTCACTTCCTCTGTGTCTGCTGCCACATCTTGGCATCTATTTGTAGCAACTTCTGCTTTTGACAAAGAAAAGCACAATAAAACAAAATTAGTTGTTAGAAATGTTTGCTGTTGTTGGCAGTGGAAAAACTCAACTCACCTTTTACTTTGTGACATTTTTTCTTGCACACAACCAGGATGATAATAATCACTATCATTAGTAGGACAGGAGGTCCAACAAAAAGCCCATAGAGAGCTCCACCTACGGTGCATATAAAGATGAAAACCGATGGTAATGAGCACTGAGACAAAAAAAGAAATGAAGAAAGGCAGGAAAAGGCTTAAAGGGAAAAGAGATGGGATTAGAAGCATAGAGAGAGCAGAAGTCAACAAGAAGTCTGCCTCTAAACCTGCAGAAAGAGAAAAAACATACCGACAGCAACAAAAAACATAAATAATAACAATTATAACATTACTGAAAGTACAGGGGAAAAATAAATATGTAAATATGTTTGTGGCAAACGCTGTCCAAATGAGTGTATCTAACAAACACCTGAATAAACACCTGTGTGCACTAGCGGTACAAGTCACCGTCGGGCTGGGGGGCGGGGCCAATGACTGGGCCCCTCACGTGTATCACCTGGGGGGGCGGTACACGTGAGGGGTCCGGGGGGTTGGGCCGCGTTTTGTCATTTGATTTTTACCTAGGAAGCACATTGGCTAAGCCATGAGTGAAACAGTCCATGGGACTGACTACTATATATTCCATTGAGGGACAGTATGTTTAACATTACATAAACCTTTCTGAACAGGCGAGGGCGAATTTTCTCCATCTATAATAAGAGATTAAAGCAACTTGAAACCATTCCTCCCTTCCTGGCACCGTCTGGGGGCCACAGCCCCCTCTATAGCTCCGTTTGTGTCTGTAAGGTTTCTCCACAAAAATGTTCAATAGTGAACATTTTATATCCTGTGTTGTCCAACAGGACATGATCACGACTCTCTCCCCATATACTCTCTATACTCCTAGGTCCAGGTAACATCGCCCCAGAGGGGCAACCTGTCACCAGACAGACATTGAAATCTAGAAGTCTTGTTTTCAATGTCAAGTCTTTGCTTGGTCCTTCTGAATTTTGATGGAAGTTGTAGTTTATGAGTAAAACAGAAATAATCTGATGGACCGACTCCGTCTCTCCACTCTACCTTGATCAGATTCGTCAGGGATGCTAGTTGTTGTCTGAGGTGAAGCTGTAGTGACCTTTGCAGTGACTGTGGTGGTCTGGCGTTGATACACTGTAACGGAAATAAATACTATTAGTTCACTTCCTCTTGCTTTTATTTTTACTTTGAAGTAGAAGATTTAAATTTTTCGATCACATAGAATTTCTAATTGACACTATGGGTGCATTCACACTGCAGCCTGAAGTGACTCAATTCCGATTTTTTTGACGTAATTTCCGATTTTTTCATGGCAGTATGAACAGCACAGGTCGGATTCTTTTTCGAATGTGACCCATATCTGATACGTCTTCGATTCAAATGCGACCTAACATTCATCCGAATGCGACCTCGCATTCATCCGAACTGAACGTCACTGATTCTCAACAAATCTCACTATTCTGCGTCCTGATAAACGCAAGCAGGCAGAAAAACAACAACCATGACGGACTATATGAGGATTAAGTTGTTAATATGCTGCTCCAGTCGGACAACAACTTCAAATATGTACACTAAGCTCCACCGTTAGCCTCCATGTTTACTTCCGCAAACACTGAGAACGCTGACGCTATTGCGCCCTCTACTGCGCATGCGGGACACTTTCAGGTCGTTTTCCGGTTTACACTGCAGAACGCATACAGGCTGCATTTACTGGCAGTGTGAACGGCCCCGGCAAAAAAATCGGAATTGAGTCACTTCAGGCTGCAGTGTGAATGTACCCTATGTGAAATGCCACATCCTCTTTTTGCTTCGCTTCTTTTGAGTAGGTCGTCTGTTTGCTTCCCCACAGCCACCACACTGCAGCCGAGTTTAGTGGTAAGAAAGTAGAAACACAGTTATTTAAGTGGCCTACTGCTTTATGTTACAGCCTCACAAGAGGTTAGATAAGCAAACAGTGCTGGTTATTTATTATTTAGTTATTCTTTATCCCTTTGTTTACTTGGAGTCAGTGATGAGTCTCTCTCCTCCACCTTACTCAGTCTTTGTCTCCTCAGCTGTTTCTCAACATTTAAGCTCTTCTTTTTTTATTCTACTTAATTACTTCCTCTTTATTTACATTCATCAGTCAAGTCAGTCCCTGTCAGATCTTTGCTCGTCTTTTCTTGCAAATCCCCGACTGATGAAACTCTCCCAGTTTAAATCCTACCAGTTCTCCTGCGTGCCCTATCTACAGTATCAGTTTTTTCTGATTAATTATTATATTGCTACTATCTGTATAACTTATTATTAGAGGTCAGATGAGATTATTTCCCCGAAAAAGGCAAGTCTTCTTTCTTTTGCATATTTGCACAAAAAAATGCAATGAAGTCCAAAGTAAAAAAAAAAAAATAGATGTAACCAGCAAAATGTGATTTCCGATCAAACTTGTCAACCATTTTCTTGATTAGTCACATGGTACGGCTGGCTTGTGAGGCTCAGATGTGATAAAATCTCCACTGAGGAGCAGCTATTCAAATTAGATCGATGTTGCATGTGTCAAACATGCAGTAAATGGCATGTACAGAAAATAATGTTGGTGTTTTAAGATTTGTTTTCTCTTTTTAGTCTTTGGTATGTTCTTGTCATTTAAGGTCTCACCTTCCATCTGTTTTTGTTTTGGCAGATTCTTCAGCACTTTATTTTCAGTAATTTGTTCTTTTTCTGCAACAAATAAGGAAATAAGTTTAAATAAATATAAGATTTTTCCAGAGAGACAAAACTGTGCAAGACCAGATACCATTGAACACATGAACTTTAAACAGTCTACCACCATAATATCTTACCAACTAGTTTTCAAGTTCCTTACCCTACACAGTTGACAATTAAAAACTACTTTTATTCAATATTTCATTAATGTGTCACTGTGCTCCTCTTACCTACAGATAGATGAACCTGGATGTAGCTTCCAACACTCCACTCTGAGTTTGATCGACACCAGTATGTCCCAGCATCCCTTGCTTCCAAGTTAGTGATGGAAACAGAGAAAGAGCTGGAAGAAACGCTGTGCACTGCGAACCTCGTTTGACCCATCATGTCTGTACAGTCACTGCGTTGGTTTCCTTTGCAGATAAACATCCTGTTATTACGATGTTCACGTGGATAAGGACACTGCCATGTTATCTGACGTCCCTCGATGCCTTTCATGTACTTGGACGTCACACAGCACCAGTCTAATTTATAAAATAGAAGAATCATTGTCAGATCTGTCTTTTTCATTTAGTTGTTTTCAACACAGAAAATAAACATATCAGCTGTTGCCCTTCAGAAATCCATAGAGTTAATGTAAAGTTTGAATGTCTCACCTTTGACCTCCAGCTCAAAAGCACAGAAACCATCCCATCCTGCGTTTCTCTGGACACCAAAAAGATACGACCCAGAATCCCTCAGGCTCAGTCTGGAAATGGTGACTGTGAAAACTCTCGCATTTTTGTCATCAGTGAGTTTGAATCGTCCATTTTGTCTTTTATTAGATGTGATTATTGCTTGCTGTAAACATACGGAGCGCCGGTTTCCTGTGCAGACATACTTCAGGTTGTTGACATCATCATCGGTTTTATAAGAACAGTTGATGGATACCAAACCTTCCTCATTGCCTTGGATTTTAGTCGGCGTTCCAACCCATCTGTCTGTGGGTAAGATAAACAACACTGTAAAATCACACTAAATAACAGCAACAAATTTTCAGATGACTTAAGTTCAGTTTTTTCTATTCTGTCCAATATTTCCGACCATCATATCTTCAGTGAGCTGTGGCATACAGTTTCCTATTAATATATGAATAAATGGTTTTTCAGGTTTCACAGTATTTTTGTTTGGTTTCTTTATATTAATTTCCATTTTTGCCTTACATACGTTCTTGGGCTATATTTCATATTTTGCTTAATTAAGGCAGTGTTCACCCTGCAGGGAAAATGGAAGTTGTTTTTTTTGCCCATCAAAACCCCTGTCTGAACTGCCATGTCGTATTTTGTCCAAGTCTGATGTCATTGTGCGTCACAGACTCTCAATGTTGTGCCGCTGAGAGCTAATGGATGAAAACATCACGGCGGATGCTAACTCTGTTGTTGTTCTCAGAGTTGGGCTTCAGTTACCTGAGTGAAGTTTACACCAGCACATTTTTCAGTTTTTTTCTGTGGAGCTTTATTTGCTACTTGGCAATAAATTACTGAATTCAATTGAAAATCTCACAAAAATGACCAGGAAAGATTTTAAACTGTGTTGACATTTTAAAGATATTAATAAAAGTTTAATAGTAAGTCATCAATGGTAAACTAGGCCTCTTAGCATACTTAATGCACACAATTATTGTGTTAATATTTTGTGCTTGATTGTCCTAGAAGATTGTCTTGTCCTACCACAATTTCGTTCACACATATATTTATATAATATGGATACAGATAAAAGCTGGTTCACATATATAAATACTGAGGCATTTTGGTTGATGAGGCTCGTCTCTACAACTTTTCTGTTTGTGTTGGACCATGGAGATCTTCTGTATATGATTGCTTCTACACAATGACTTAAGATGCTTGATTCTGTTTACATTTCTGAGGTTCATTGCAAATTGCAAAATGTGATTTATATTCATAGGTGGGATGGCCAGGTCTGACTACCCAAAGGAAATCCCTTTGGTTAAGTTTTATCTACAGCTTATACTTGGACTCCTGCTGGCATAATTTTTTTCTGCAATTTCACTGAGAAATGTAGACTCTTATACTCTTTGCTCAAATGATTTGCTACTTCTATCTGTCCCTTTTGCTCGGACTCAATGGACCTTACCAAGCTTCGCCCAGAAACGCCCCTCGACAGTCCCACGTGGCTGCATGGCTCACAAACAAAGCCTCGCGGGGCTTAGTTTCTATGTGTAAACATGGCGTCTTTCGTTTCAACTGACTCTCTACAAAGTATTTCTGAGTCGATTAGTGTAGCCTTTCTGTCAGATTTTCAAAAAATATCAGCCACGACAATGAACAGGGGAACCAACAAGTTCATGTCATCTTTTTTGGACGACATAAAGGTGTTTGAGCCACGGGATGCCTCCAACATTGTGCGTGTCGCAGCTAAATGCTACCGATCAATGAGGAAAACAGCAGATCCTCACACCCTCAGCATAAATATACTGTGGACAAGATCACTGATGCCTATTGTTCTTGCAAGGCTGGGTAAGTCGGGCATTCATGGTTTTGAGGGTTACTTTTGGAATCAGTGATTTCTGTTGTTGGCAAATGTTTGAGTGTGCCTAGGCCTGTTACTCGGTGCTTGTTGCTAGCGTGTCTAACACGATTACAGTTTAGTA
>NW_006800413.1:101984-135505 GCF_000485575.1 Poecilia formosa
CTCTAGCTAACGTTCCGGGGCAACCTGTCACCCTGGACAGGTCGCCATTCTTTCGCAGGGCCTCTCAGAATATCCCCATTCACTAAACACAAAGAAAGCAAAGTGATAATACTTATACCAGCACACACTCCTTTGTTCTTATTGATCCGACGGTTGAGCTGCAAATGCGTTCGTGCACAAGCTTTGATCCAAGCTAGACATTCCGTATCAGATTTGGGAAATCTGTGAATTTTATCTCCACAAATACGATCAGGATACCTGACATCGCCTGTACAGATTCCCCACTGACAGTAGAGAACCATTCTTATTTGAGTTCTGTCGCAAAAACTTTGATTGTGTAGATTGTGGTCTGCTAGTCCACAATCTACATTAGCATGTGTTTACTACTTTAGCTTTTGTTTGTGAGACGGTCAAGCACGTGGTAGCTGCGCAGTGACGTCAAATGGGCATTAGCCAATGAAACACGGCCCCTGTGATAAGGTCCATTGAGCAAGAAGGTTTTCGCTCACTGTGCTCGCTCTTCAAAGAACTTGTTTCAAGAAACTTTTATACTGACTGAACTAATTTTTTAGAGACTTTAAAGATAAACTAAAAGTGCTAGAGGCTGATTCTACGACATGTACCTTTTTTATAGCTTAACATATAATTATTATTTTTTATTATTTTACTCTGTTGTATTTGTTTCTGCCTCTTGGCAGAAATAAATAGCTTTTATTTATTTAGGTAAAAAAAAAACTAAAATAAAAATATCTTTTATATATTTTTTATATAAAAGATAAGATAAGACTTGGAGTGTGAACATCGTCCTAGAATTATCTGCTCTTTGATCAAACCATGAAATGATCATTCCTCAAAATTGTAAATTTTTCTTCACATTGTCTCTTTTCAATATTAGTTTCTTCTTGTCATACCTAAATTATTTCCTTTGTTATGCTGTCTTTGTGTAATTACAGTAGTTTTAAATTTAAATTCATTACCAACAATATAATTTATTATCATACTGCCCACATTGACACGTTTTGAAAGAACAGATCTGACAGATTCTACATTTGTCAAACCTTGACACTATAGTTTCTAATGACTGAATGAAACTCTGTGATCATTACAGCAACAACTTAATTAGTACTAAAATGAAAGCATACATCTTTCAGGTGAAGACCATTTGTATTTATCCATAACAGACTAAAAAAACCTAATGAAATAAAATGTGTGAAAATTGATATTTGTTATTTACCATTTGCAACTTCCAGCTTTACTTCAGTGTAGATATCGTTTCCTGTTCTGGTCACTCCACACCAGTATTTTCCAGCATCATCAAATCGAAGGTGAGAGATGGTCACAGTGAAGGTTAGTGCTTTTTGGTCATCATAGATGGAGTATTTGTTGCTATTTCCTTTTGATTTAACAAGAACGTCATCATCGTCATTGCAGTCGTTCTTACACAGGTACTTTTCATAATCCTCATATCCAGCAGGATATGGACAGGAAACCCTTGCAGCACTACTCACATATCCAAACACAGGGATTACATCACTGGTCACACAACTCATAGCGGCTAAAATGAGAAGATAGTATTAATTTAGTTGTTTCATGGTTAAGCTGCTGAAAAGGAGTTATTTTAATTCCCTTGAAATCTTTGCATGTCATTAATTATTAGCTGACATGCTCAGTGCTTTTCATTATCTACAAGGTAACAAATTAACTTATTACAGAAAAGCTAAATATTCAAGCTCAAATAATTTAACTTACTGCACATGAGGATCAAGTTGTAAAGACTCCACATCTTCATGTTCCTCAAGGCAACAGACCAACTAAAGCAGAAGTAAAGTTACTCTGCTCTTAGAAGCATTTAGAGGAAACCAGTGAGTTTATGTTTCCACAACAGTGCTGATGAGTTCATGTTTGGGGCCAAACATAGATGCTACATTGACTTTGAGCATTACAGCAATGGTAAGTCTGGGCAACGTGCTGCATTGTGAGAAAATTAGCACAGCTATAATCGGAAACTGGCTTTTCTGAAATTTTTCTTCTTTCATACATGCAGCATTTACATTAAATTTATACAAACAATATCAAGTTGTGGTTCTCATTGAAACAAAAATAAATGATCTGCAAAGGAAGAATACGCACTAACAAAACTTACCTTATTTTCCACACTATAAAGCGCACCTAAAAACCTTCAATTTCCTCAAAAGCCGACAGTGCGCCTCATAATCCGATGCGCCTTATATATGGACCAATATTGAGCCACAACAGGTCTAGCAACTACGGTAAGCAGCCGCCAACTTCATTTTTGCCCATAGAAGAAGAAGCGCGTGGTGCATGCTGGGATAGTTGTCAGAACGCTGGTTTGTAATCTACTAATAAAGTTTGACTGACCTATCTACCTACCGATCGTCTAGAATCAGGTCGTCTGCAGGTCATTTAGCACCACGTTCTCCACCAACATGCTGTGCGCGAACGGAGAAGGGTGGCCATCTTCCGGCCACGGCCAGGCCCAGTCGCGGAAGGCTCTCCTCACCGACCTGAGTCGGACTGTTTTGTTGACATTCCCTTTAGTGCAGCTCCATCCAGTGGATGCATAACGTAACTCCAGCCTCTACTGTAGCGTCTATTCTATGTGCCTTATAATCCAGTGCGCCTTATAATCCGCTGCGCCTTATAGTGCGGAAAATACGGTACTTCTAAAATATACCAGACCGCCTATCACCTATTTTAATTTGGTTTGTAGAATAACTCAACTGTATGTAGTTTACCAGTTTTGTTTTTCATGAAATAATGTAAAAACTCGATAAGAAACACTTGTTTGCCAGAATTATTTAAATTAATAACATACGTATAACTACGAAAAAGCACTAATCCCAACACTGCAGCAACATTGAGCTGTAATCTCAATGTTGCAATTTTTGGTAAACTTCATAGCATCAATGTGGTTCATTCTCGGCTGAGAAACTGTGTTGTGATAACCCTCATAGATGTTTCTGTCAGAAGCTTTGAGCGCTTGTCATTAGTTTTTTTCTTGCAGTTATCTGTCAACATCAAAGTTCATTAGTCTTTTCACAGACAGAGGAGCGATGCATGGCCCTCCCACCTCAGCACCGCAAAGAGCATTCATGACCCAGACTGTTCCTCAAGTGAGCCTGTAAAACACATTACTTCCTCTTTTGTTCTTTTTTTTCATGTGTCTTATCTTCACTTTACAAAAAGTCTCCAATTTATAAAAAAAATACCGGCAGTTGTGGTTCCCAGAATTTTACCGTATAAATACATATTTTAGAATATAAATACAGTGAAGAAAATCTAGTCTTCGATTTTTCTAAGAATCTAAGAAAAATCTAGAATCTTAACATTTTCTTAGCTCTAAAAAAAATCTAAGATCTAAGAATTTTGTTAACATGACATCACTAGAAGCTAATAACTAACTGAAACTGTATCATGCGTTTATAAAACTAACTAAAATGTACTGAAATTATACCCTTCAAACTACAGGCAGTCCCCTGTTATTTTTTTATTTAAATTAATGAAAAACACTAAAGATAAATCATCATGACAACACACAACAGCTTAACCTCTAACAAAATGATTCCCAGAACATGGGTCATACTGTAAGAGCTTAAATTATAATAGATTTACTTCATATCATTTTCACTGTTGGGGCTTGAGCATTAAAAATATGTTTTAATTCTAAGGCATTCAGTGAAGACTTTAAAATAAACTAACTTCTCTCTGAGCTACAGGGAACCAGTGTAAGGATTTTAGAAGTGGGGTGATGTGCTCTTTCTTCCTTAAGCTATCATTGTCATTGTCACCAATGACAGACATGTACAGCATTCAGAGGAAGTTATCGAAGTAACACCACCACCTAGTGGTGTCACGAGTAAAGCACTACTTTATTTTTATCAACACAGAATCATCTACAGTGAATCATTCTCTGAAGCAGTTCACCTTAACAACACACAAACTCATCATCCAGCCTTTTGAATATTGTAATCTTACAATAAGTCTCACATGAATGTCAACTTCAAATTGTTGTTAATTAACTTTTTAACTGCTACCATATTACAATATTTCTCTGTATTTGTTCACAATTTTTACTGTGAAAACAACACTCTAATCACAAAAAGGGAAAACATTTTATTTTGCCCTTTTTGTCCTGACACATTATTTGGACAGTAGTTGCATCACTCTTGCTTGTCATAGCAAAGTGTCCAGGGCCCTACTGTGTTATATTCCATATTCCACATTTATTTGCTGCTATTGCTGGAAGGATCATGGGGTGAACAATTTCTTCAGGGGTGGAAGAGTGCAGGAGCATATTAGCTTGTTGACTTGGTGAATCTATGGGTAACAACCAGAACCTTGAGTAAGTTTAGTTCTAGTCCAGTAGTCTACACTTCCCCTGACAGAAGTATGAAACAGCTGAACTGAGACATAACTACTTCCTTACTATACAGACATTGTTTTCAGTTGCAATCGTAGTATTATTTGTTTCTACTGATCGAATGTTTCTGGAGTCACACTGATATTTGTGTCATCATTTTTTGTAAACCACCAAGACTGTTAATAAAGTTCTCTCATGTGTTTGTGTTTTGATCTGAGAGTATAAACTTTAAAATGCTGGAGAACAATTACAATAATATGTACCATTTATACATTTACCTAAGTTAAATATATATTGCTTAGTTAAGTGTGGAATATACTGTTGCAAAAAGGTTCAGTAAGAAATAAAAATGTTAAAAATTAGGCAACAATTAACTGTGGGGTTCTCCGTTTTACATGTAGACAGAGTAGGCGTCTGTTGTTGCTTCGAGGTTTTCATAAAGTTGTTCTTGGATATTTTCTGCTTTATCAAAGTGACTGGAGTTCTCGTAAACAGAGTCTTCTGGCTTGACAGAAACCTGAGAAGAAAACCCAGTTTATTATAAAGGACAAAATTCAGTACACAGAAAATTTGCTTTTATTGTGGGGATTTAATTTAATTAAGGAAAAATGTGATCCAAGCCAACCTGTGGCTATGAGAATATGTAATCACACCCTAATTGTAATTATTGGTTGTATTACCCGGGGCAGGAACAATCCTCATCAGGGATGTGCAATGTTCCTTTTAACATCACTGTGGAGGAACTTTGCCCCACTCCTCTTTGCCTCCTAAAGGACTGATGGATGCACTTTTGACATCAGTAAGACTCACTAATAGTCCATGTTTTCTCTATTTGTAAATAATGACTTTCACCCAAAACTTCAGAAAAGACTTTTTAACCAACTTCAGACTGATAGTTGTTAGATACCATTTTCGTAATATGTTTTTGAATTTATTGGAAAATAGCTGTTTCTGAAATTAACTTTGCAACAATAAAAGCAATAATAGAACAGATCTCAGTTTCATCTAAACACACACAACCACATATTTTGGTGTCCCTGTTAAGATCGATTTCTAGGTTCTTTCCTTTTCACCTTATTGGCACCCACCATCACCAGAGCGTCAAACTTTTTTCTTTTCTTGTCTTTCCTTGCTTCAGCTTCTGGAACACAGATATTTAGTTATTGATTAAAATCTTTATGTGTTTCTAAAGCTTCTTCTTATAATAGATGCAATGCATACCTTTCTGTTTGCATTTATGTGTTATAAATACAGCAAATAAAATAGAGAAGAGGAAGAGGAGAGCAGGAACAATGTAAAGCACCAGGTTAAGAGAGGCAGGACCTGAAAAGAAATAAAAAAAGGAAAATTGTAGATTTACTGGCAGCGCGTGTCCTTTTTTAACCAAAACACGTAAAAATAGTAAAAATAATATGTAGTATGCATTCCTTTTGTCACTGTCCTATTATCAATAAATGCAACTGACCTTAATGCAATACAAAGGTGAAAATCTACTAGCTGTTGCACACAGATATTTATGTTGTGTTGCTTAAAGAGTCATTAGAACAATTGATGAAACCACATTTACAAAGAAAGCAGCCTGGATTATTATATTAAAATCAAACCTGTGTGGACAGCTTTCCATAGCTTACAGGCAAACTAAATTTATTGCTATTTACACATTCTGTTAATCATAATATATGATCAGGTATACAGGCACAAATCTGTCCAATTTTTATTGTATTCCTGCAGCGTTTAGACTCGCTTTCTTTTCCAAACTGAACCATTCACTTTATCCTGCAACATAAACAAGAGTTTAACACAAACAAATACTTCAACCACTGTAAGACGTCCTAATGATGTTGGATTATGTTTTTGATGTTGAAAATTTGCTTCATTGACATTTAATGGCTTTTGTTTTCTGATTAAATTTCTATTTCAGAAAAGATGTATTTAAAACATGCTCTTCAAATAGTTCTTAATTATTTGTAGCTGACGCAGTCTTACCTACTGACAGCTCTATCTTGGTGTAGTTTCCAGCGCTCCATTTTGAATCAGAACCACACCAGTACGTCCCAGCATCACCTTCTTCCAGCTTTGTGATATTCACCAAGAAAAAGCTGGAGGACTTGTCGACTTGCAGTGTGAACCTGCTTTCACTCAACAACACATCAGAGCAGTTGTCGCGTTGCTCTCCTTTGCAGAGGAATTTGTCGTTATTCCAATGTTGTGGTGGATAAAGACAAGGCAAAATAAGGGAATTTCCCACAATGCCTCTCATCTTTATTGTGTTCACACAGCACCACTCTGTCAGAAAGACATGAATATAAACTTTTTTATTTTGATTTTAATGCAATGCAAAATGCAATTGAACATTTTTTAACTCAACATAAAATATACTTCAAGTGAAACATAACAAAATAGTAGTTTTTAATTGGCTTTAATGAGACAAAAAATTAATAACTGGACAAAATAAATTTGTAGTTGTCTTAGAAAACAGATCATATTCAAAAAGACCACAGAAGGAGAGTCTAACAGAAAGAAAATATGAGGATGTTGATAAACACAAATATGTCAAATTATGGTAAAAAAATTTGCAAAATACTCCTCAAATTCTAAAAATAAATATTTGTGATGTTAGTCATCCATGCAGCATATTAAATACATTCTTAAATTGTTGTAAAATTTGTTAATGTGATAAAATATTGATTAGAAGTGATTAAAAGTTTTCATCTCACATACATGTCTGCGAATCATACACATCATTTTCTCAAAAGGAGACAGTTTTACTTGTGAGGTTTATTAATAAATGCTTTCCTATTTCAAGTTTCATTTTTAAACAATATCTCATCCCAAATTGAGTACGTAATACATATTCAATATGTAAAACTCTTACCCAGTGACAACTCAATCTTTGTGTAATTGCCGGCAATCCATTTTGAGTCTGAACCACACCAGTATGTCCCATCATCGCTGTCTTCCAGCTTCGTGACCATGACAACGAAAAATGTGGAGGACTCATCGTCTTGCAGAGTGAACCTGCGTTGACTCAACATGTCAGTGCAGCTGCTGCGTTGAGCTCCTTTGCAGAGGAACTTCCTGCTATCTTGGTGTCGGCGTGAATGAGGACAGGAAAAGGTGAGGGGATACCCCACACTGGCCGATATGTTGTGTGTCTGCACACAGCACCACTCTGTCAGGCAGAAAGTGTAGATTTATAATAAATTGGTCCATCGGTGAAAAAGGAAAGACCACATACCTTTCTGCCTAATTGCAAGATAATCATTGTGTACCTATTATCACAGAAAAACAGATAAATAGAAAAAATGGCTAAAAACTAAAAATGGAGGGGAAATGGCAGGTGAGCTAAGCAGAGGAGTGTGGAACAGCTGGAAGAAGACAGTACTGAACAGGAGAACTAAGGGACAGAGACTAATTACCACAGATGAATTGAGCTAGAAACAAAGGAAACTACCATCCACAGGGGAAAACTAATAACAGCAACTTAAAGTACAGATACAACGAATATAGGAAATAAGTACAAAATTAAACCCCAAAGGATACATTAAAATGGCAAGACCTTTCTACCTTTCTGTGCAAGGAAAGGATCTGGAATCAGTTTTCACAAGCCAAAGTCTAATTCATTCTTGACCACATATAAAATTGTACAGCGGTGGGCTGCTTCATGCAGCATGAACACTGCTGCATGAAGCAGCGTTCACTGCTGCTTCGTGCAGCAGTGTTCACGGAAGAGCAAAGTAATTAATGTATATATATTAGTATACATATTTATCTTCTTAGGCTGGTCTCAGGCATGCACCACAGTCTAATTGGTCATATGCTGATACCGTATGCAGGCCAGTATCTGCACTCATCAAGTTCTGATGCAAAAGCGTGCGTAACAAGAGTTAAATATTAAAAGCAAGTCCCTTAACTGGCCAAAAATGTATGTGTGTGAAGATGGGCCTGTTAGGGTTTGAACATTAAAAACAAGCCCCATAATAGACTAAAAACTCATGTGTGTAAAGGTGGACCCTGCAAAGCATAAATGTTAGAAACAGGCCCCACATGTGACAGAAAAACTAACATGTAAAATAAAATTTCAAATTGTGCTTATTGAAAGTTTTTTTTTTTTTTTTGGAGGAGGGGGGACGACCTGCATAATATTCATAAAACAAAGAAAAAAAAAAAAAAGGGGCCCCACAACAAACCAAAAAACTTTGGGGCCTCCTGCGGGAGATTAACAAGGATGCGTGTGTGTGTTGTCTGCGTGTGTTGTTCCAGACGTATCGCTAAATGCAATAGACGATGGTAGAAGTCATTGAAGGCAATACAGCTATGTCTCTCAGCTCCAAGAAGATTATGTTAATAAAAACAAAGTTCACATAGAATTTCATAAAGCTTACTTAAATATTATCATTCAGACCAACTGGTATATGGTTAGTATCAGTTCACACACAGTTAATGACCAGTCAATGAACAATATAAGTTTAGGACGAGTTATCACACATGAGCCAATTTTAGCTGTCAGTATCTACAAAGTAGATGAAGGCAAACTGCAGAGACCAAAAGTTGCTGCAAGAGTTTAGGTTTCTTTGCAACGTGCAGACCATGCATCAGTTTCAGAAGCGGTGCTGTGTTATCATTAATAATCACACCAAAGTGAGATTATTTTACAGCCTGGAAGCAACAGTGTGAGATGCAGATAGTAGAAATATATGTTCATACAGCCAAGGTTAGTATTGATAATCTGTTGGTGGCAATGCAGCTAAAGAATTGATATGATTAGCAAATCTCTGCTGCTAGAAAGTAAAAACATAACATAACCTTACTGAACTAAGATTTATCTGCCTTGTTTTCCCCTGTTGTCTAGGATCTTACCTACTGACAGCTCAATTTTGGTGTATTTTTCAGGACTCCACGTAGAATCTGAACCACACCAGTATGTCCCAGCATCACCTTCTTCCAGCTTTGTGACAATCACCAAGAAAGAGCTTGAAGAGACGTCATCTTGGAGGGTGAACCTGCTTCCACTTGTCATCACATCGGTGCAGTGGTCATGGTGGTCTCCCTTACAGAGGAACTTCCTGTTGTTCCTGTGTTTTAGTGGATAAGGACAGGACAACGTAACTGGTTGTCCCACAATCCCACTCATCGTGTTGGTCTTCACACAGCACCACTCTGTTAGAAAATAAAAATGAATGATATCAGCAACTGAGGATTGCTTTGCTTATGCACATGTATGCAACATTTCCACATCATTTTAAATGATGACTTGAATCTGCATTGGGAAATTCTGCAATGTAGCAACAAATCTAAACCACTAAATGTTCCATTAATAAGATTTATTAAATTAAATAAATAACTTTAGTTTCTGTGCTCTTCAAGTTTGGGAAAAAACTACTATAAACCTGAGATGTGCAGAAATTGAACTGTTTCATGTCACAACTTTCCTACATACTGTAGGACAAAGCCTGTTTTATCATTCCTAACATTCTTTCTATTTGTTTAAATGAGTCATTTTGACATTTATTTATGTTAAAATATCTCATATTTTTATAAGATGTTTTAGTAAACCATTTAGTGAGATGGCTTAGTGTTTTTGATTTCTTTAAAATCTTTGAAACTGTTTGCCACAAACTTCAGAACAAGGAAACAATCTTCATCCCTCCACATGTATAATTTAATTTTCTTTTTACCTTTCTTTACTTCCAGTGAGACTTCTGAAGGATATTTGTCAAACCCAGTCTTGGTCACGCCACACCAGTATCTTCCCTCATCCTTAGAGCTTAGGTTTGAAATGGCCGTCGTGAAAATACGTTTCTTTTTATCATCGATGGTGGAGTATCTGCCCTTTGTAGTTTCTGTGCTCCTGACCAGAACATCTGCATCTTGTCGACAGTCGCTCCTGCACAGGTATTTCTCATAGGACTCAAAACCAGCATCATAGGGACATGGAACAGTCACTGTTTTGCCTTCATACCCAGATACTTGGATCACTGCTGCTGCTGCACTACTTGCACAAGATAAAGCAACTGTGACGAGAAGAAAACATGGTATCAGAATAACTGCAGAGATGCATACAGGTTTAGGCTGGTTAACGGTGTGAATACTTAGTTTAAAAGAGAAGCTGTTTAAAAACCATATTTGATCACACTGCTTGTGAGATAAATTTCATAAACTTTTCACCACCATAAAAGAGGACATCAGTCTTCTGGATGTTTTTTCAAAAGCCACACTTTTAGAATGGTTTCAGTGATATAGTGCTAAAGTGTGTGTTTTGTCTGAAAACAAAATGCTGTAATTAACAAGGTAATACTGCCTTTAAATAAATGTTTACAACCAGCAACAGCGCTTTGAAAGTATTCTCCCAAAGTCCAGTCGTTTTCCTTAACTTCGGTAGCAGATTTTAATTGCTTCTGTCAACATCTTCAAGAATTTTATAACTTTAAAATATGTCAAAAATATGTTATCAGTTATTATTATTATTTTAATTATTATTTTAATTTGCAGTAGTAGTAATAATAGTATTCAGTAAAAATAACAAATGTAATAAAAAATGTAAAAGAAATAAAACATTAAATATATGTAAAAGTTGGACAATTCAGTACATTTCTGCATTTTTGCTTAAAGTTGCCAAACCATTCTCTCATCCTAAGACATATCTTACTCCATTTGTTATATGTAACATAATAAATTACCATAATAATATTTCTAGCCAAGACCCTATGTAATTTTATAAATCCAAATAAACTTACAGCAGATGCAGACCTGCAGGTTTTTAAAGCTCCACAACATCATTAAGCAGCAGAAAATCTGAAAACACAGACCTTCCTCTTCTTGACACAACACCGTCCAACCCATGCGGTTTTGCACAGACCTACGCTCTATATTAAGAGGAAATTGTCTGTTTCCTGTTGAGAGCGGGTCGACCTTTCTTTAAAGCAGCATATAGATCTTAAGCCAGCTTGTCCTGCTCAGTGACTTGTTTTTGCAGATCACCACAGAGTACATGGACAGATTTGCACATACCGAAACCTATTGGTCACATAATTGTCAAACTAACAAAGTCAATAGTCTGAAGCCTCTGTATTAATAACTAGTTACTTGACATCTCTAAAATGGCACCATGTGCATGGAAAATATATAATATTCTGCCCCTTTAAGTTTCACTTTGAAATATTTCCTCTCTCAGGTGAATAAAGAGTTTGAGCTGCACTTTTAGCTCTTGAGCCCAAATAACAAAATTTAACTCAGGGTTAAGAAAAGAAATCTGACCATATCACAATCACAGAGATATAGGTTGTCTTTGCACAGAAGTAGAACTCAAAGAGCTGCTGTCAAATTAAAACATGTTTGCTTTGTTATACGGTGCAGAACAACTTGCTGGCCGATCTTCATGTGGATCAGGTTGGTGTAGCACAGCTTTGATTTGTTATTGCGCAGTACATATACTTATGGCTGCCTTTGTGCAAGTAGCTTCACATTATTAGCACAGATACAATTAATAACTGCAGATTTTAATCTCTGTTATCTTGATGTCAATGTGTTACTCTCTCTATGCCACATTGACACTGATGTTCTTTGATTTCTCACAGCACCAACATAGATGAGCACAATCCCTGGAGGTTTAATTGACTTTGCATATTAAATTTCGGCTTTATTATTTTATGAATAACATAGAAAGAGCTACACGAAACATGGTGCAATGTGACCTGCTGTGACTCATCATGTCTGCGTTTTCTGCCTTGACCTTCTTTACAAAGAAACTTTCATCTTTCTCAGCCACTGTGACGGGGTTCTCTTATGCTTGGACAAACAAAAAATGACTGCCCAAGGCCAGAGATCACTTTAGTGAAATTTATTCAGTTCTTCAAGTGAGCAAAAAGGTGGCAGGTGAAGAATATATATACAGGGACATCCAGGCAGGTTAAAACAGACAAAACAGTACCTTCAAGGTAAGAGACCATCACCTTCAATGTGATCTGACAGGAGTCTAGCCACAGACTGCCTCCCTGTGGCGCAGAGCCCTGCTTTTAAAGCCACAGGCTCCGCCCACAGAAAGACCAACCGAGCAAACAAAACAATTAAACAATTACTTCTAACTCAAATGAACTCTTAAAGGATACAAAATAATAATGATAATAATAATAATAAGAAAAATAAATAAACTTGTAATCAAAAATACAATAATCAATTTAATAGAGAACACTCGGTATGTTCCGATGACGTCATCACCTGACTCCTGGCGTGCCACACCCGGAAATAACTCTGCTTGAAAACAAAACTAGTAAAACGTTTGGAAATGAAAACAAGTTAGGATGATGCCAACCGAAGCAGAAACAGAAGTTGGTTAGCGATTGTGTAGGTTTATGTATAGATGTGCTCGCATGTTGACACGGACTCATAATTAAGTCCCAGCTCGTGACGGCTCCTCCGTCACAGCCACCAATTGCATTAATTGGCGACTGATTAATGCAATTAATCAGAGATTAAAGTAGAGATTCAAAAATCTCTACATTTTTGAACATTTACAAATACAGCTGTATGAATGACTCTGCTCACAAGGTAATGAATCAACTCACTAAGTAAAAGTTGTATTATATCTTAACAAATAACATAGCTTACTGTATATAGCCAACAGATTTTGAAGGCTTTACGTCATGATGTTCCTCAAGACCACAGTCACACAAAAGCAGGCAGGAAACTGCAAGTAAAACCACAGTGGCTTATTCTCCACTGCTGAGCTCAGTAACCACTATATGTGTCCACAGACCTCATGAGTGAGAAAAATCATGCACTGTATATGAAAAATGTGGACGATTTAAAGTCATTTTATTTAATAAGAGTACCAAACAAGCAGCAGCATTGGGTTTATATCAGCAAAAATAAATAAACAAATAAAAAATCTTGATTTTGATTTTGTTATTGTGCTGTTTCTATAACTGTGCTGTGGAGCAGTCTGTTTTATTTTATATTTTATTATTATCTCTTTATTTAAATCTGTGAAAAAACCATTAAAGATAGCTCAGTTTGACAGCACACATCAAACTATGTCAACTCTCAAAATTATCCCCAGAAATAGGTACATATGGTAGGTGCCTACATTATATTAACTTTATTTCACATTGCTTCCCCTGTTTGGACATGATTAGAAAGAAATAAATTTAATTCTGTTTTCAGAAGAAGGAATTATTTTTCCCTTTTCACAGAAATCAAATATATTATGCTTTGCATATATAATATTTTTTACTAATGTTATTTTTGAATACATCTCAGCTATAGGTGTTACATCACATACATTATTGCACCAAATATTTTGATCTACCATCAATCAAACCTGCCACCATTGACAGGAAATGTATTCTGGGAAGTTTTCTAAAGCAACACTACCACCTAGTGGTGCAATGGTGAAGCACAACTCAATAAATTACTGAACAAGCAGTTTAAAAAAAAATTAAATCCTTCCTTATTGCCTGTAACAACCACTTCACTAATTCAAAGCATTTAATGTTGTCTGTTTAAGGAAAACTCTTCATGAACACAGAATAATCCAAAGCCTTTTCTTCTCTAAATCTTCTCACCTTCACAGCAACAACAAACACTCAGCATCCAACTGGATGTCTTCTGCATCCAGCCTTTTGAGTTTTATGCCCATTGGTAACTTTTCTGTATTTCTTTATTTTTCTTTTTTACTATTTTTAATGAAACCGTCAGTAAAAGGCTCCATGTCGACCTGGCCTTACACTCACACAAAATCACACTGACACACTAGAATCATGATATTAGTCGTTTATTTGTTTTGACTTAAAATTGTGTTTATAAGAAAACAAAACTGCAGGTTTGTTAGTATGAAGTAATGAAAAAGCAGAATTTTAAAGCTCATGAAAGTTGTCACTACCAGCAGCATTAAGATGATGATGATGATGTTTAGGAATTCAATAAAAAGCTTCAGCTTCACACAAATATCCATATGCAGTTCAGACCCAATATTTGGCTCACTCTTTATCTCTGAGTTTTTAAGAAGAACTCATTGCAGTAAATGTCCTCAGTTGTTGAAACGTTTCCATTTTGAGCTTCATCTTCATAGTCCTTAAAGAAGTGAACTGATCTCTGCTCTTTGCAGGCCATCTGATGTGAGCGCTTTGCAGGATCACCATGATTTTCATAAAGCTACAAAAGAAGGAACAAATCATGAATTAATACATCCACTTATTATTTATTTCCCCCATAAAGCTAAAGTATTACTTTTTTAGATCAGACACCAGGGTGATATTTTTTTCCTATAGCTGTGGGAGATTAAAGCTGAAGTATAAAACTAATATATATTGGATAAATTAACATTGTTCCTTCCAGCAAATAAGTAAACATTAAATTTTCTTACATCTGCTCCTCCAGTCACTTCCTCTGTGTCTGCTGCCACATCTTGGCATCTATTTGTAGCAACTTCTGCTTTTGATAAAGAAAAGCACAATAAAACAAAATTAGTTGTTAGAAGTGTTTGCTGTTGTTGGCAGTGGAAAAACTCAACTCACCTTTTACTTTGTGATGTTTTTTCTTCCACACAACCAGGATGATGATAATCACTGTCATTAGTAGAACAGGAGGTGCAGCAATAAGCCCATAGAAATATCCACCTAAGATGCATATAAAGATGAAAACAGATTAAACACCTGAAGCACAATAAAGTTCATCTCACTGAGCCTAGTTCTAAATGTGTATCTTAATTTGGTGGTTTTGACTTTGAAGTTGTAGTTTATGACTAAATCAGATAAATAATTTGATGGTCAGACTGTCTCTCCGCTCTGTACCTTGATCAGATTCGTCAAAGACGTCAGCTGCTGTCTGAGTTGTGGTGACCTTTGCCACTGTCTGGAGACGATACGCTGTAGCAGAAAAAGACTTTTAGTTCACTCCATCTTGCCTTTGTTTCTTTTTACAACTGACTGTTTGTTACAAATCTAAGCATCATTGCAGCTTTAAAATAAATCCACTCAAAATACTTTTTATTTCTTCTTTTTCTTCCAAAACTTTTCTCATAAAGGAAAACATTTCAGTTTATATAGACTATTATCAAAATAACTAAACAGTTGAAAGCTAAGTGTGTTCCTGTGAATACATGTCAGACATTATAATACAAGAAATACTCCAGATCAAACCTGGTCAGTTCCTTCTCTCTCCTTCCTGCCATCTTATCAGTTTTTCTTTTATTGAGTCCATATCTTATTAGAGATCAACTAAAAATGTTCCTAGAAAATGGAAAATCTGCTTCCTTTGCTTCTTTGCACAAAAATGCAGCAAAGTCCAAAGTTTGAAAAATACTAGTATGAACTTTATGGCATGTGGCTGATTGTTGTGTTTCAAATCTCACACCAAACCTGTGAACTATTTTCTAAATAAGTCACACAGCTTGTTTAGAGGCTCAGATGTGTTAAAAGCTCCACTGAGGGCGTATTGAAAATAGCGTAATGCAAAAGGGGCACTGAAAAGAATATTGGTGATAAAACCTGTTTCGTCTTGTTCGTCTCTGGTATGTTCCCGTCATTTAATGTCTCACCTTCCGTCTGTTTCTGTTTTTGCAGATCCTTCAGCACTTTATTTTCTGTAATTTGTTCTTTTTCTGAAGCAAACAAGGAAATAAGTTGGATGAAAAAATGACACTTTGCCACAGAAACACAATTCTTGTGCCAGACTAGTTACAATTAAACGCATTAAATTCAGATACACATGTTCATATAAACAATCAGTCCAACACCATAATGTCTTACCAGCTGCTTTTATTGTTTTTGTCACAGTTCTCATTTTAACTTCATGGCATTAATTTATTTTATAGAGGAAATAAATTATATTGATCAAGAATAATAACCGATTATTTTTCGGTCAAAGTGTCACATCTTGGAAGTCCCACAGTTGACTAATAAAAACCATTTATATTGTGTTTTGCTCTTACCTACAGATAGATGAACCTGGATGTAGCTTCCAACACTCCACTCTGAGTTTGATCGACACCAGTATGTCCCAGCATCCCTTGCTTCCAAGTTAGTAATGGAAACAGAGAAAGAGCTGGAAGAAACGCTGTGCACTGCGAACCTCGTTTGACCCATCATGTCTGTACAGTCACTGCGTTGGTTTCCTTTGCAGATAAACATCCTGTTATTACGATGTTCACGTGGATAAGGACACTGCCATGTTATCTGACGTCCCTCGATGCCTTTCATGTACTTGGACCTCACACAGCACCAGTCTAATTTATAAAAAAGAAGAATCATTGTCAGGTCTGTCTTTTCCTTTTTAGTTGTTTTCAACACAGAAAATAATCATATCAGCTGTTGCCCTTCAGAAATCCATAGAGTTAATGTAAAGTTTGAACATCTCACCTTTGACCTCCAGGTCAAAAGCACAGAAACCATCCCATCCTGCGTTTCTCTGGATACCAAAAAGATACGACCCAGAATCCCCCAGGCTCAGTCTGGAAATGGTGACTCTGAAAACTCTCTCATTTTTGTCATCAGTGAGTTTGAATCGTCCATCTTGTGTGTTATTAGAGGTGATGATTGCTTGCTGTAAACATACGGAGCGCCGGTTTCCTGTGCAGACGTACTTCAGGTTGTTGACATCATCGGTTTCATAAGAACAGTTGATGGACACCGATCCTTCCTCATTGCCTCGGATTTTAGTCGGCGTTCCAACCCACATGTCTGTCAGTAAGATAAACAACACTTTAAAATCACAATAGGTAACAGTAACAAATTACATTTGTATAAAGCAAATTTACAGATCATGACTGAGAATGTTTCAATTTCAATTTTGCTGTGCTGACCAAAATTTCCTTCCATTATATCTGCAGTGAATTGTGTTTAATAGGGTCAAACCTTGATATTATAGCTCTGAATAAGATTCACGCAGCAGAGAGATAATGAGAACTAAAATAAGAAGTTACATTTTCCAGGTCAAAAACAGTCGTGTTTAATCCAAAATACACTGAAAGCCTAGTCATGTGCTTTGTATCTATCACAATGTTTCATTAGATTTAGGGTGCTATGTCAAGTAAAATGTGTAAAAACAGATTTTTTTTTTTTTTTTTTACCATTTCTAACTTCCAGCTTTACTTCAGTGTAGATATCGTTTCCTGTTCTGGTCACTCCACACCAGTATTTTCCAGCATCATCAAATTGAAGGTCAGAGATGGACACTGTGAAGGTTAGAGGTTCTTGGTCATGGTAGATGGAGTATTTGTTGTTTTCTCCCTCTGATCTAATAGGAACGTCATCATCGGTTGAGTATTCATCTTCATATTCCTCTGATCTAATAGGAACGTCATCATCGGTTGAGTATTTGTCGTCATTTCCATTTGATCTAATAAGAACGTCATCATCGTTTTTGCAGTCGTTCTTACACAGGTACTTTTCATAATCCTCATATCCCACAGGATATGGACAGGGAACCTCTGCATCGCTGCCCTCATATCCAAACACAGGGATTATTGCATCACCAGTCACACAACTCACAGCAGCTAAAATGAGAAGATAGTATTAATTTAGTATTTTAATAAGTGGAAGTTACCATTTTTACCTGTTCAATTCCCTTGAGTCCAATGCTACTAATGTCTGCAGGTTGTTAACTATCAGCTCAGATGTTCAAATGTCTAATTCTAGCTACAAATTCAAGATCAAATAATTTAACTTACTGCATGTGAGGATCAAGTTGTGAAGGCTCCACATCTTCGCGTTCCTCAAGGCAACTGACCAACTAAAGCAGAAGTAAAGTTAATCTGCTCTCAGGAGCGTTTTGAGGAAACAATCTGGTTTATGTTTTCAGCACCGTGCTGCCGAGTCTCACACCCTCCACTCATATCCAAACATAGAAGAACAGATCGTACTTTGGCTTTGCTGCCACGCACAAACGAGAAGCCTGGTTGAATGAGCCGAGATAAAGAAGTACAACTTCAACTTTTCTGAATAAAACAAAACACCGACAGGTTTAGAGATCTTTTCAATGTTTGTTAAATTTGGATTGACAATGTTTAAATAGTGGTAATCAAGTGTTTTATCGACACAGAATCATAAAAGAGAGTCAAATGATTTGTCATGAAGGCACTGGTTGATTTTTTTTTTTAACAAAGTGAGTCATTTTAAAATGTTTACTGTTTACTGCTAAACGCAATGCTTTCTCACTGGTCTTTACTGAAAATGTCATAAAAGTAAATCTTTGGTTTGCTCGTAAAGAAAATCAGGATTAAAAGTGATTTATTGAAAATACATTATGACTTTGTTATTTAATGATTTGATTAGTGTTAATCAGCATGATTTATTTGGTTTTCCTCCTGGAGCAAAATAAATATGTCTGTTTAAATGATTCAAAACCTCTCAGTTATGTAAATGTTCACATCCCTTTAGCCACTTGCTGCAGAGTAGCAATAATTTCTTTATCAGATTTATTGATCGGCGCTCGATTAATAACTAGTGACAGCGCTTTAAAATATCTAACTATCGTCCAAAATGGAAACAGTTCTTACACAGACCCATTCAAAAATTAGAATATTATTGAAAATGGTATTTATTTCAGTATTTCAATTCACAAAATATATTATAAAGATTTAAAACACAGTGATGATTTGAGACCTTCATTTCATCATGATGATTTATCACTTACATCTAATTTTTACTGAATTAGGATATTATGTCAGACCAAAGTAAAACATTTTTCTTTCAGTACAGAAATGTGGGCTTAATGGAGAAAGTGTTTACTACATGGTTAAAGTTCAATAGGAACTTTTAATCACAAAAATCTTCACAAAGCCTCACCGGAACAAATATTCAGGTTTATTGAATATGACTCAGATATTGTCAAAGATGTTACAATACATATTAGAAAAAAGACAAACTGAGTAAATTTTGAAATGACAAATTCTCATTTGAATGAAAAAAAAAACTATCCAATCACAGGCTGTCCTATAAAAATGACACAATGCACATCATTCAAAGAGTAGGAGAGCATAAAAGAATCAATGTTTATAGGCTGTGTCGTTAACTTTTACAAGCATCATATCACATTGTGAGATACACAGATATTGGATGTCAGTTGCTGTTTTAGTCTCAGCGCGCTCCTGTGTATCAGTGTCTTTTTTGCTTCAGATAAGGCTTCCTGATAGAAACTGCAGGTGGATTTGGAGTTCAGCCAGGCTTCGTGCATTCAAGGATCTGTGGGAAGAACCTAGGGGTTGAAGAAATTTGTTGAAAAAATGCTTCAACAACATTTCCAGTGCAAGTCATTGATTAAACAAATGTAGAGAAAATGCAACTCGTAATTATTAGTTGTGATAAATCATCAGCTTGGATCTTAAATATTCAAAAGACTGAGTTTACATTGAAATATAATTTTATTAGTTCAAATGACACTGAAGCTTTTTGAAAAGAGTATTGGTGAAGTAGCTTTAGCAACGTCAACATTCAGAAACAGTCGTGGAGATCTTTGTTAGGGGATTGATAGAAAAGATTTCAACTGAAAATACTGAAAAATCATTCATCTCTGAGCATTACAAGGACCACTTTCCAATATAAAAGTTATAAGAGTGATTAAAAAGTAAAAATACCAAATAAACATACTAAGCTGACTGATTTAGCACGTCTTTTATTTCTCAGGTACCACTCTTGCTGAACTCAAAAGCCTGCTTATAGCTGTTTTTGTTCATTGAAATTGAAATTAATTTAATTGAAATTTTTATTTCGAACATGATACAAATATAAAAAGTAATATAGTACACAATAACAAAAGTGAATAGAAAAGAAGAAAAGAAAAAAGAAAAAAAAAGAAAAAACAGATATTTCAAAATGGGGTAGGAAGAAGTAAAAACTTATTAACTCCTACCCCCTAAACACTAGAAAACTTACAGTACTGCTGTTATTTTTAAAAAAGAAAAAAGAAAAAAAAAGAAAAAACAGATATTTCAAAATGGGGTAGGAAGAAGTAAAAACTTATTAACTCCTACCCCCTAAACACTAGAAAACTTACAGTACTGCTGTTATTTTTAAAAAAGAAAAAAGAAAAAAAAAAGACAGTACACACGTCTCAAGATACAGTAATGCCAGGACAAACCCACCAGAATTTAGAAAGACTTAAATATTTTGAAATGTGGGCTGGGCAGAGATTAAGGAGTTACATAATACTGCAGCGTTTATGAGAACGACGGCACTCAGCTTCCCTTCTGGCTTCAGCCTCGTAGCGGGCTCTTAGCTTTTCTGCCTGTTCTCTTAATTCCCTTTGTCTTTGCTCTTCTAATTTCCTCCGCAACTTTTCCTGCTCTTTTATTGCTAAGATTTGTTGTTCTCTTAATTCCCTTTCTTTTTGCTCTTCTAATTTTCTCCGCAACTCTTCCTGCTCTTTCTTTGCTTGAGCTTCTTTTATTTTCTTTATCTNCAGTGTCTTTTTTGCTTCAGATAAGCCTTAATGATACTGCAGATGGATTTGGAGTTCAGCCAGGCTTCATGCATTCAAAGGTCTGTGGGAAGAACCTGGGGGTTGAAGTATCGGTGGAGTAGTTTTTACAAAGTCAACATTCAGCAACAGCCGTGTTGCTGAATGTTGACATTGTTAGGGGAAGACTTCTTTGTTTTCATCTGAAAATATTGATAAATCATTCATCTCTGAGCTTTGCAAGTGTCTCTTTCCAATATAAAAGTTATGAGTGATTAAACGTGGACATAAAGTTAAGAAGTAAAAATATCAAATGAACATGTACAAAGCTGCTGATTTAGCATGTCTTTTATCTCTCAGCCATCTCTGTTGCTGACCTCAAAAGCCTCCTTATTGCCCTTTGCGACCAAAGTAAAAGCAAAGTACAATTTTTATGAATTATGATGTGTTATGATGTGTTCATACAGCAGATAAATTATATACAAGACCCTAAGTCTACCCTCAAGTGAACAACGTCACTTACCCCTGATTCTACAATGTCATATTGTTTTAAAGAAAGATAAAGACAAGATAGAGAACTGAGTGAAAACTCTAGGAACACACCAAACAGTATGTTAGACCCTAGAATTTAAAAGGGACGGGTTTTATTTAAACCATGGTTGTACTAGTAGTTGTTACTTTATGTCCCCTGGCCTGTGTGTACAGCTCTTTAGTGTTTCTGTAAAAGATATTTTATTTATTTAGCGTCTACTGCTTGTACCAGATGATAAAGTGTCCAAAGCCCATCAATACTGCAGAGCTAGCAGCTGCAGACTGCAGACATATTGTTGTGTTAGCAGCAGGGCCAAAAAGGTTGTGATCATCAACACTAAAAACTTGTAACACGGGGATGACAATGTAGAGCTGAGCTGAATAAAACAAAGAAAAGCAACAACAATTGTGGAAGAATTTAAACTATTTCCTGCAAAATACTAAGATCAGCTGTTGTTGTCATTACCCACTAACTAAGAGTACACAAGTTATGAGATACAGCAATGCCAGGATAAAGCCACCAGAAATTAGAAAGACTTAATCAAATACTTTGAAATGTGGGCAGGACACAGAATGAGGAGTTACATAGATTTGCACTGTCTACGATGGCGACGACGACGACGACGCTCCTCAGCTTCCCGTCTAGCCTCTCTCTTGAACTGTTCTCTCAGCATTTCTGCTTGTTCTCTTAATTCCCTTTCTTTTTGCTCTTCTAATTTCCTCAATAAATCTTCTTGCTGTTTCTGTGCTAAGATTTGTTGTTCTTTTAATTCCCTTTTTCTTTCTCTTTGCTCTTTTAATTTCCTCTGTAACTCTTCCTGCTCTTTCTTTGCTTGAGCTTCTTTTATTTTCTTTATCTTTTCTTCATACTTTTCCCGTATTTTTTGCTCCACTTCTTCTTGGGCTCTGCGTATTTCCTCCTCTTTCTCCTTGAGGATGCGTTGTTTCTCCTCTTGAATCGCCCTCTCAGCTTCTTGGAACATCTCGTTGGTGTAGTGGCTCCCTCCATTTTTCTCCACGATATTTGTGATCTTCAGTAGCAGTGAGGTGACTTGAAGCTTTTTGTCGATCATCTCATTGTTGAAGACGTGGTACTGGTTGTTGCATCTGGCTACGAGTTCCTGCAGCTCTGGGCTCTCTGCTATGAACTCCTCAATACTGGTGCCATCAAGTAAGTCTCCATGAGTAAAGAGAACCATGCTGTATTTATCTGCAGCCTCTCCAAAGACTTCTTGAATCTTTTGCACTGTCTGTTTTTCTTCTTCAGTAAATCAGCCCAGTGCGATGACAACCATGAAGATATGGGGTCCAGGAGAAGCAAAGGAAATACACTGACCCAAATCTTTGGTTGTTTTTTCATGGTCAAACCTCGTATCAAACAGACCCGGAGTATCGATGACGGCAACCATTCGCCCATCCACTTCACCAGTTTGTTTGGCACAGAAAGTCGTCAAAGATCGGGGACTGAACTTAGATGGGAAGCATGTCCGTCCCAGAATGGTGTTTCCAGTGGCACTCTTCCCGATTCCAGACTTTCCCACCATGATGATCCTCAGCATCTCATTATTTGTGATGTTGGACTCTGTTGAAGAGAATGTGTGAGGATATGTTTAGATTAACTTCTACATTCAAATTCACTGAACTGACCTGGCAACTAACCTAAGAAAGTCTGCTATAAACCGCTTTCTTCATCAGGATGTATTTGTTGTTTGCCAAACAAATTACTCAAATAATTTCTTTACTATTATTTTGGAAAATAAAGTTACCAAAACTTTTGATTTGATAGAACTGTATTCAATCCAAGATAAAGTTGTCCAAAAGTGTGAAATTACTCTTTACATCTCTGCCGAAAGCTTTTGCTGTTTCTTTTCATGATTTGTGAAAAGAATAAAAAAAATTACAATGCAAATATTTTATTTTTATAATGTCACAAAAAATGACAAAATCAAGAAAACAGAATCTGAATAAGTTTTGAATTTCAAAACCAAAATGTATTTACACCTCTGACTGCAGCGACTAAGTGCCAAAATGAGAATGAAACCAAAAATAGATCCAGAAAATTATACACATATTTCAATAAAACACAGCAGTGAAGCCTGTGATAAACTAAATTAAAACTTACGACAATTGCTGGCCATAATGAAGAGCTGCCTGGAGTCAGGTTAAATGGAGCAGTGGAGATTATTCAGCTGTAGTGTGGAACGAAGAGGGAAAGATCCCAGGTTCCTCCCCGTCTTTGTTTTAAAGATATGGACCCTGGTTACTCCAGACCACACCTACACAAACCTTCAGCGGACGCACAGGTCAAAGACTAGTTTGAGTTTATATGCAGGTTCTGGGAGTCCAACGTTATTCTGCAATAACAAGTTTCAATCAGGGGGAAACAGGAAATGGCAATACGATGTTGACATTTCTTAGTTTTTTTATTTTGATTGGTTTCAACATTTCACTCAAATTATTGGATGGTTTAAAATGACTTTTTATTTATTTTGTTTTCTTTTTGTAAAACACTGAAATTCATGACATACTCAGCTTCAATTTGACAGAATTGTAGCTGCCTGTAGTAAATACAGTCACATAAGTTTAACTTTTTGAATAATTAAATGTCTTTGCTATGTAAAAACTGACTCATTACAAGATGCATGAAACGAGTAAAAAGAAATATGATTTCAAGCACTGAGGTGTCAATATCACTTTCCCCCCATAAAATCTTAATTCTGTTTGTATTTTAAGGCACATGGTGAACTGCAAACCGTGCACCATGTGTTTGCACAAAGTGTGACAGTCAGTGGTGTTTTCTTTGCTCAGTAACAAGTTAATACTGTAAGAAATGCAGAGATGTGTTCCTAATTGACACATCTGGAAGAAATGCATTTTCTATCCTTTATTATTTTCTTTAATTCATTCAGAACTGACTGAGCTGATTTCTTATGTTCCTATTTGCAAAGCCTAGAGAAACATATTGTTTGCTGTTTGCTGTTAGCAAAAATGTTTCATTTAAAATTCACAAACCTTTAGCTTTTATTTTTGTCCTTTTATGTCCAACAGGTTTCATTAATACAGCGCAAAGCAAAAATATGCAGTGAGATAAACATTTAAAGCTAAAGTTCAAACTCCCACCAGAAGTGAGATGACAACGATTTAACGCAGACAACATTTTTTCAGGAACAGCAAAACATTTTCTAGTTTTCTGTGGAAATAATTATTTGTCTTTTAACAAAGAGCTGGGCTCGCCAGCCTTTCATCTCCCTTGGTTTAAATGAAATGGTTGAGGTAGATCTGCTCAGTCGGGTTGTTTTCGTAGATTACTTGGTCTTCGTCTGCAGTTCCAGGGAGGACATGTGTGCGCTGCTGCGTCCTCTTCTGCTGCCTGAACATTGCAGCAACATCATCATTTTTGTAAATCTAAAAAAGAAGGAATAGATCACAATGGTGGGCATGGGCGAGTCAGGTTACTGTCAGGTTTGGTTTAATATTAAAATGCAATCCATGTACGGAGGCCTTAGTCCTCGATGCGGCTGTCACATGTTCGAGCTCTGGCTCGATGACCTTTGCTCTCTCACATACAACACACTTTCCTGTCAACTGTCAAATAAAGGCCTCTAGAGCAAACAAACCCTTTAAAAAAACTCTAGAGTAATGTAGCAATGTAAATATCTATTTAAAGTAAAAGCAGAAGACCAAGTGTGAGTAAAAGGCATGTCAGTGTCAGATGTGTCCGGAGCAGAGTTCATACAATGTGTGAGCCGTTCTTCAAATAAATTTGATCAATCTAGTAAAGAACTTTTAAATATTTTTTTTTACCAGAAATATGTTTTTTTAAAGGTTTTGACTTGTTATTGTATCAACTAAAGTTTTCATATAAAATCATCTAAAGTGCCGCCTCATGTTGGTACTGGGCCGTGTAAAAAAAACCCATTTGGACTTGTTTTCTTACGTCTTCCCCACTCGTCACGTCTTGTGCATCTGCTGCCTCCAGTTTGCTTGTGTTCATGTCGACTGCTGCTTCTAGTGAAGCGAAGCAAATGAAAATAAATCAGTTTATACGCACATTTGCCTTTGTTGAAAGCGAAAGCACTAAGCTCACCATTCAACTGGCGACGTTTGGTCCTGCAAACTTTGACCAGGATGATTATCAGTATCAGCAGCAGAACGGGGAGCCCGGCGAAAAGCCAGTACTGAGCTGGAGATGAAAGCCACAGATAAAGAGTAAAACAAATTCAAGATGAAATGACTTGACTTCCTCAAACACATTAGCCTTAAAGCGCCACGCTGCTGCAAGTGGGAAGGGCTGTCAAAAAGTCCCTGAAGTCTTACAAGCTCCACTCAGACTTGTTTTCTACAATTAGTCTTAATCTGATCGTTCTTGAGTCGTAGTTTTATTTAGAAACAGAGTGTGCCGCTCTACAGAATCATGTTGTCTGATGCTTTAACCCCATGTCCTCTCTGCTGTCACTTTGACCTCAGAGAAGGGATCAGATCAAGAGAGATTTGATGACCTTGATGGGGAAAGTTTAAACTTACAAAGTCCACATGGATGGAGAACAATAGCGCACCATCCTGGAGCCAGACTGAAGGCTGCAGCTCAGAGCACACAACACATCAAAACGCTTAACTTCCCCTACAATGAAGAGTTTCTATTGCTGAAACCATTTTTTTACTTTAACTTGCAAGAGCACATGTGCATTTTACTACAAGCACTTTCATGTAGCACCACGCTTTAAGCATGGCGTTTCACATCCACTATTTTCACACAAGAAGTTGTAACTATTTATTGAATTTTTATTTAGCATTTTAATAATTAGCATGTAGCGTTTGGTTCCAGGCTCTGTATGCAGCTGCTACTCATAGAGAAGTGAGGTGGTTGCCTGTTAAGGGAGAATGATAATTATCAGAGCAACTGGGGGCTGCTGTTAAGTGAAACTTGAGCAAATGTTTGTGTAGAAAATGTTTAAAGTGTGGCTGCAAGAAAAGCGAGATTGCAGTGGTAAGAGGTGACGACTCCACTGTCCTTTCTGTGTCCAGTCCTGGGTGTTTACTTCACCTTATAGGCTCTGGGAAGAGGCCAAAGAGAGGAAAGAGTTTTGCACATAGGTGTTTGTGGTGTTTCACAATGGTGTTTAGGTGTAGAGATAAAATATAGTCCTTCAGACTAGCCAGCAGAAATTAGCAAACACCTGGTGGAACTGTGCATGTGTGCTAAGCTCATTGTAGGAGCTGCTTCTCAGTGCAAAGCCGATAAAAACTTTATTAGAAGGTTAATTGAGGAGCGATGCTGTGATGACTTCCTGAAGGAGGAGGTTCAGAGAAAGCAGGACATTTAAAAAGACACAGGCAGTTTCAGGGCATTAAATTAGGAAGCCAGAATTCTCTTAAGTCGTAATTTGAAGTTAACGTAGTTACTTGATTATTTTATAGAAATGCACAATGTGCCTGGAAAACACAGAATAGTGTCACTTTACTAAGGAATCAGGAAATGAAACAAATATTTTATGTTTAGGATTTCGAAGAAATCAGAAAGTAACTGAATGGGTGTTTCTTAATGCTGACATATGAAATGGAACAAAACAAGCCAGACTCTGAGTTTTCTAAGTGAATGCTACACAGACAGATGAGGCAACAAAAGTAACATTACTGAGTAACATTATCGACTCCTCGCCTTGTTGCTCTCATTTCTTGTTTCTCTCCAGATCCTCTTTACGAAGCAAAGCCCAGAACATGGGCCTGGTTTTTATCAGGTTAACACCAGTTTGCTCTGATAAAACTGTTTAGGTGACATTTGTTTGAACCAAGCAGGTCATGTCAAACCACATCATGTTTTTGAGGTTATTCTGTGAGATTTCTAGAAATTGACAGCAATACAAGTGGATACCTTAGTAAACATAAGGGAGACTCTTTAGTTAAATTCATCTATTGGATCTGAGGTATGAGTCAAAGGGGCTGTGGTATGTTGAGAGAGCAATCGACTCTGACAAATACACACCACATATGAACATGCTAAATATGAATGTGTGGCTTTTCTGCCACAAGCTCAGTTTCATTTCACCATCTCACCTTCTATTATGGACAAACCACGCTGTTCTTCTTCCTCTGCAACAAGAAACACACCAACAATGATAAACTGTGAGTACAACACAACAATCAGTACATCAAAATATCTGGTTCTGTACAAGCATGAGCTGCTTGTACAATTTTTCTAACTATCTGAGATTTTTAATCTGCTTTATGAATGAAAACATTACTATTACGTTCAGTTTAAATTTTTAAAAGCAATAAAAAGATCACCTTGAGTGAAGGCTTAGCTGCAGTGTATTGTCATGCTCTTACCTACAGTCAGATGAAACTGGGTGTAGTTTCCAACAATCCACTCGGGGTCTGATCTACACCAGTACGTCCCAGAATCCTCTGCTTCAAGTTTTGTGATCACCACAGAAAAAAAGGCGGCGTTAACATTATGCAGTGTGAATCTGCCTTGATAAGTCATGTATGTGCAGTCGCTGCGCTGCGCTCCTTTGCAGAGGAACGTCGTATTGTTACGATGATGAGGTGGATAAGGACACTGGAAGGTTACCGCACGTCCCGCAATGCCACTCAAGTTCTTTGACTCCACGCAGCACCACTCTGACAAAAAACGACATATTGAAGGTTCATATCACACTCCTCTATGACAACTGATCTCAACAAAGGTAGCTAGTTTGACCTCTCACCTTTGACCTCCAGGTCAACAGCAGAGAAAACATCAAATCCTGAGTTTCTCTGGACTCCACAAAGATACGACCCAGAATCCTTCAGGGTCAGACTGGAAATGGTCACTGTGAATATTCCTGACTTCCTGTCATCAGAGAGTCTGAATCGTCCATCTTGTGTGTTGCTAGAGGTGATCACTGCCTGCTGTAGACATGTGGAGGGCCGGTTTCCTCTGCAGAAGAACTTCAGCTTGTTGTCAGACTGAGAGTCGTACGGACAGCTGATGGTCACTGAACCGTCTTCGTTACCTTGGATGTTGTTCACCGTGTCGCAGCATCTGTCTGATAGGAAGACAACGCGGTAAACTATCAGACGTATTGAGGAAAAACACATACAGTATGTTTTTCAGAACATGAATGTCTTAATGTCACTGTTTGCATAGTTCACCTTTCTGAACAGTTTTCTTTTTTCTGCATAAACAAAAGCGTTTCAGAGCTTTTATATACTCAGCCTTATTTTCTATGGCCAATGCACTGAAGGTGCTGCAGAGTGTTATTTTGTGTTACTTACAATATACCATATAGGACAAGGAAACAATACTTTAACAACTGTAATTTAGCTAAATGTTACATTGAGCAAAGCTGTTGTTAAACAGCTGGACTGTATTACATTTCATGCTTTTTATTTGAACTTTATTCTTTTACCTGGTCTTATGTTCAGCTTTACTTCCTTGTATATATCTGTTAAGTCTCTGGTCACTCCACACCAGTATTTTCCAGCTTCATCAAGACGAAGGTCAGAGATGGTCACTGTGAAAGTTCTCGCTCTTTTGTCATCGTCGGTTGAGTATTTGTTGTTATTTCCTTTTGATTTAATAAGAACGTCATCATCGTCTCTGCAGTCGTTCTTGCACAGGTACTTTTCATAATCCTCATATCCTGGACCATATGGACAGGGAACCTTTGCAGCGCTGCCCTCATATCCGAACACGGGGATTACATCACAGGTCACACAACTCACAGCAGCTAAAATGAAAAGTTAGTAACTATATGTTATTAGATGCTTAATTGTATTTTCTAAAGCACTCAAAGTCTGATGCTTGTAGATCATTAACCGTCATCTCAGATGTTTTTTTTTTTCTTTGTTGTGTACCAAAAAAAGCTGAGCTATCTTACTAGATCATATCAGGAGGTAATAAATCAAACCACTAAATAAGAGCAACATATTTAAGATCAAATACTTTAACTTACTGCACATGAGGATCAAGTTATAAAGGCTCCACATCTTTCTGTTCCTCAAGGCAACAGACAAACTAAAGCAGAAGCAAAGTTACTCTTCTCTTAGAAATATTTTGAGGAAACCACTGGGCTTCCTGGGGTTAGCTCTGCTCATTTGTGTCCAAACATAGACATAGAAGAACAGAAACTTTATCCACTTTGCTGCCTCACAAAAATGATAAACCTATCAAAAGAGGCACAATTATCATTCGAAACTGTTTTTTCCAAGTTAAAATACAACACCACCATCAAATTTAGAGTTTTTATATGCAACGCTATGTTAATTTTTTCTAGCATGGACCACACTGCAATACAGTCCAGCTCTGTTTTTTTTTAACATGTCAAGTTAATACATCAGATTTTCCAACAAAGTGTGAAAAAAGGCCAACATTAAAAAACGGCAGGTTGCAGCAAAATTGGTTTTTCAGAATATTATTGACCCAATTATCTGCTCCCACGCTGCTAAAACGGCCCCAATGTGCATGTAAACAGAGAACATGAGCGCTCTATTCATGTGAAAGTCATATGTGGCTCCATATGCGCATGACAAATTTCATGGCTGGATTTCTTTCAAATTTATTTTTTATTAATTTATGCGTTTTTACCTCAGAGTGGAAAACTTTCTTTTAGTCCAACCTTGATATGATACAGCAGAGGCTCCCTCATTTCTTTGCTCTCCGTCTCCAGAGCCTTTAGGATCACAGGTCAAATCTCATCCATGTTGGTGCCCCTACCTTAGTGACCTTTGACCCAGTGATGGAATCACGTTCTCTTTGGTTTCCATACTCTGCTAATCTGCGGATGCTAACTTGGACCTATGGGATGTAGCATAAAATAAGCTGGATTATGTGTTTACTGAGCAAACACTGCACATTAGATACATCAGTAACTGAGTGAACTTTACTGAGGGATTTTTAATTACTAGATTTTTCATCTAAATGGATTAAAAGAATGAATTTGACTTTAAGTCCACTTTTCACTGATAAGCTTGTTTTTTTGAATCAGAGGAACTTCAGTCTGTTTAAGTAAAATCTTAAAACCAGCTCAATCAAACATGTTTTTTTTTTTTAGGTTGATCGGTTGCATTTCTTCAAATCGACAGCAAATTAAGTGGCTACTTTGGTCACATTAAGGGGAACTCTTTAGACTGCGTTTTTGGAGTAGAGAAGACATTAAATATGAACACGCCACATATGAAGGTGAGAATGTGTTTCTGTGAACTCTGCCACTAATCCAGTTTCATTTCCCCATCTCACCTTCCATTTTGGGCTTTTCTAACATAACATTCTGCTCTTTCTCTGCAACAAGCAACATGCCAAGTCTAAGAAAATGGAATTAATGCAAAAAATAAAAACCATATATCCATTTTGGTTGTTAGATTTTCGGCTTTGTAAACTACAGTATTACTAGTTTAGTCTACATTTGTATCATCATGCTGTGAACATTGTGCAGTCAGTGTGAATATATAAGACGTGCTGCTCTGGTCTCCTTTGCAGAGGAACATCTTTTTGTTACGATGATGAGGTGGACAAGGACACTTGGAGGTCACAGCATGTCCCAGAGTGCCGTGCTTGAAAACTATGACCCAGAATCCTTCAGAGTCGGACTGGAAAATGTCAGAGCGAATATTGTTGCCTTCCTGTCATCACTGGACACTGAGCCTCATGAATACATTTAATTCAAAGTTCCAGTTCATTCTTATTTATTCTATCGTTTAGGTGTGCAGTTTAGAGTTTTGACATTTTTATACTGTTTATACTCGTCTTGTTTTATTCATTATTACAGATACAATTGCATTTCCTCAGTTGTACGTAGTTTGACATTGTGAGATAATTATTTTACTTTGCTGGGTTAGCCGTTTGTACTCGTTTCCCTTTTTTCACCTCTGACAAACACACTGTTGTATGAAAATTGCTCTAAAATAAGACCCAAAAAATTGCTAAAAAATAAAATCTGAGTACTTAAAAAAAAAGAATCAAATTAATTTAAGTTTAAATAGTCCAGTGAACATTATATGATCCCATCGACCCGCAGACAAAACTTTGGTCTGCAGATGTTCCGCACGTCGTCCAACCATCAGCTGATGTGTCTGCAAACCGAAGCTTCAGATTCTTCATCTGGAAACTTTTCTCTCTGAAAGAAAAAAAAAAAAGCATAAATAATCAAATTTACTTATACACCTCTTATTGCTCATGTTGAAGGCAAAAAACAAGCTCACCTCTCAATGTTTTGTGACACTTGTTCTTGTAAACTTTAACTAGGACCAATGTCACCATCAGCAGCAGCCCAGCAGCTAAAGCAAACAGGGCATAGAAAGCTGGATGTGGAAGTTGGTGGAGAGTCGCGTCTGCCATAAAAAGAAAAAAAAGACATTTTCAAGAAGTTTTGGTTTAAGCTCTTTGCAGTTGACATTAACCAATCAATGTCTCCAGGTCCTAACCCTGAACAGCAAAATAAATGCCTTGTACTTGGCAAAAATAAATAAATAAATAAATAATCCTTCAAATGTGTAGACAAACTACTACTACGTTTTCAGTATATACTTTCCCCCGGTGGTTTTCTCTCGATAGTGTAACTTATTTTTCTGTTTTCATGCGGGAAGCATCTGCTCTCAGCTTCCGTCGCGAACACAACACCCAGACAGTCTGACATGATCTCATGCAGTTGGTGATAAACCAGTGAGGATTCACTTATCCTGCAAGTCTGCGCGAACCCAAGAGAACTTGAATCCCACTGGTGCTGAACTTTGGTCCCAGTTTTAACTTTGTGACCTCTACACCTGATGTACAAAACTGCACAGGAAACTGAGGTCGTTTTTACGTCTGCGTCTCTCTCACCTACAGAAAGATGAAAGCGGGTGAAGTTTCCAACATTCGCCTCGGGGCCTGAGCCACACCAGTACGTCCCAGCATCTCCTGCTTCCAGCTTTGTGACCGTCACAGAGAAAGAGCTGGAGGAAACGTTGCTCAGAACAAACCTACTTTGGCCCATCATGTCTGTGCAGTTGCTGGCTCCGTCTCCCTTGCAGAGGAACATTGTGTCGTTGTGATGCTGGGGTGCATAAGGGCACTGGAAGGTTACGCTACGCTCCATTACGCCACTCATGTTCTTTGACTTTGCACAGCACCACTCTGACGAATAAAAATAGCAACATTGTTTTTTGTTTTTTTTTGTTGAGAAAACAGGGTGAGATCACAAAAAATAAAAATCGAGGTAGTCTGCTTGGCTTCTCACCTTTGACCTCCAGCTGAACAGCAGTGAAAACATCAAATCCTGAGTTTCTCTGGACTCCACAAAGATACGACCCAGAATTCTTCAGGGTCAGACTGGAAATGGTCACTGTGAATATTCCTGACTTCCTGTCATCAGAGAGTCTGAATCGTCCATCTTGTGTGTTGCTAGAGGTGATCACTGCCTGCTGTAGACATGTGGAGGGCCGGTTTCCTCTGCAGAAGAACTTCAGCTTGTTGACAGACTGAGAGTCGTACGGACAGCTGATGGTCACTGAACCGTCCTCAGTACCTTGGATGTGATTCACCGTGTCGCAGCATCTGTCTGATAGGAAGACAAAACTGTTACTTACAGCAAAAGTTACAGAAAACTTGTCTTGTCCTAATATTTACCGTCGACTTCAACATTTACCTGGTTTTACTTCCAGCTCTCTTTCAATGCTGATATCTCTTCCTATTCTTGTCACTCCACACCAGTATTTCCCAGCGTCATCAAGCCGAAGGTCAGAGATGGTCACTGTGAAGATTCTTGTTGTTTTATCATCGTGAATGGAGTATTTTCCACTACTTCCTTGCGACGTCGTTATAAGAACGTCGGCGTAACGACAGTCGTGGTTGCACAGGTATTTCTGATGACCCTCGAATCCCCGATCATAGGGGCAGGAAACGTTCACGTCTCCGCCCTCGTATCCAAACACACGGATCGAACCTGCAGCGCTGCTCAGAGGTGCTGGAGAGAGACAACATTAAGATGTTTTTATATTTTGCTTTAAGAGATTTTCTTTTATCCTAGTAACTATAGCAAATCGGTCCGTATGTTTTCATAAACACAGAGTACCTGCAGTCAGCTCCTCAGAAACCAGCGGTGTTGTAGTTTTCATTGTGGGGCTCTGAAGCACTGCCAGAAATAAAATAAAACTCTCAGTGTAGATTACATGTTTCCACAGTTAAAGTTAAGCCCAAAATGATTCATACTCATAGGAGATCAAATATTTAGGTCAAAAGAAAATGGTTTAAGTTTAG